>NC_053023.1:192175703-192325484 GCF_003073215.2 Triticum urartu
CAATCTAGTAGGCCAAACCAAACTGATAATTCGAAGAGACTTGCAAAGATATCAAATCATGCATCTAAGAATTCAGAGAAGAATCAAATAATATTCATAGATAATCAAGTTCATAAACCCACAATTCATCGGATCTCAGCAAACACACCGCAAAAAGAGTTACATTGAATAGATCTCCAAGAATATCAAGGAGAACTTTGTATTGAGATCCCAAGGGAGAGAAGAATCCACCTCGCTAATAACTATGGACCCGAAGGTCTGTGGTAAACTACTCACACATCATCAGAGAGGCTATGGTGTTGATGTAGAAGCCCTCTGTGATCGAATCCCCCTCCGGCAGATCACCGGAAAAGGCCCCAAGATGGGATCTCATGGGTACAGAAGGTTGAGGCGGTGGAAAAGGTGTTTCGTGGCTCTCCCCGTAGGTTTCAGGGTATAAGAGTATATATATAGGCGAAAGAAGTAGGTCGGTGGAGCTGCGAGGGGCCCATGAGGGTGGGGGCGCGCTTGGCCCCCCTGGGCGCGCCCTTCTACCTCATGGACTCATCACTACTTCCTAGACGTCCACTCCAAGTCTCCTGGATCACATTTGGTCCAAAAAAGATCCTCGCGAAGGTTTCATTTCGTTTGGATTCCGTTTGATATTCCTTTTCTGCAAAACACTGAAATAGGCAAAAAAACAGCAATTTGCACTGGGCTTTCGGTTATTAGGTTATCCCCAAAAATAATATAAAAAGTATAATAAAGCCCATTAAACATCCAAAACAGATAATATAATAGCATGGAACAATCAAAAATTATAGATACGTTGGAGACGTATCACCCATCCATTCATCTCCAGACAGGGACTAGCAGATTGCCGTCGCCCAGGTATGTGTGCGGGACGACGTTCTCATCTACCACTTCTATAGGGCCATCAGAGGTTCTGGAGCATTCACCCGTTTCATCGGCAGCACGACTGCACCTTCGCTATGGTGGAGAGAAGGAAGAACGCGATGATTTGGCCATCTGGTGCAACAAGCTTGTCGACATCCAGAAGCAATACAAGATCATTGGCAACGGGAAGGAGAAGGACTCCGTGGTTGACCTCACTGAGACCATCAACGACCCCTGATACGCCAACATGAAAGAAGACAATGATAGCAAGGACCTGAACACGTGGGAGGTACCTCTGAATATAGCCTACATAACCTACGCGGCCAAGGACGCATACGCATGCTACGACATGTACAGGCGGATCTTGGACATGAGGGCGTGTCTGCTTCCCGTAACCGGCGAGTACACGGACAGCCGCAACGTCATGATCAAGTGTGCCAGGAAGGTCTAGATGTTGTACTTTATCTGTTTATAAGCACCTTCATCATCTGAGTGTTTCATGCATTAGCCTATGTGTCATAATTATCTGTTTTGTCTGAAATATTTCTTTTAAGAACGCATTAACCTGTTTGCTTTTTAGTGACTATTTGCTTATGTATGTAACTAGTTCACTTGTTTATTTAAAAAAAACTAGTTCACTTGGCTGCCGTGCTTTGAATCTCCTTCCTCCCAACATATTCCCCTTCTCAGGTGGACCCAGCAGGTCTCGTACACAGATATATGGGACTGCTACCTCTTGAGCACTGCGTTAGTTTTCCCTTGAAGAGGAAAGGGTGATGCAACAAAGTAGCGTAAGTATTTCCCTCAGTTTTTGAGAACCAAGGTATCAATCCAGTAGGAGATCACGCTCGAGTCCCACGCACCTACACAAACAAATAAGAACCTCGCAACCAACGCAATAAAGGGGTTGTCAATCCCTTCATGGTCACTTACGAGAGTGAGATCTGATAGATATGATAAGATAATATTTTTGGTATTTTTATGATAAAGAGAAACAAAGATGCAAAGTAAAATAAACGGCAAAATAAATAACTGAGTGTTGGAATATTAATATGATGGAAGATAGACCCGGGGGCCATAGGTTTCACTAGTGGCTTCTCTCAAGAGCATAAGTATTACGGTGGGTAAACGAATTACTGTCGAGCAATTAATAGAATTGAGCATAGTTATGAGAATAACTAGGTATGATCATGTATATAGGCATCACGTCCGCAACAAGTAGACCTAAACGATTTTGCATCTACTACTATTACTCCACACATCGACCGCTATCCAGCATGCATCTAGAGTATTAAGTTCATAAGAACAAAGTAATGCTTTAAGTAAGATGACATGATGTAGAGGGATAAAATCATGCAATATGATATAAACCCCATCTTTTTATCCTCGATGGCAACAATACAATACATGTGGTTCCCTTTCTGTCACTGGGATCGAGCACCGCAAGATTGAACCCAAAGCTAAGCACTTCTCCCATTGCAAGAAAGATCAATCTAGTAGGCCAAACCAAACTGATAATTCAAAGATACTTGCAAAGATAAACCAATCATACATAAAAGAATTCAGAGAAGATTCAAATATTGTTAATAGATAAACTTGATCATAAACCCACAATTCATATCTCGACAAACACACCGCAAAAGAAGATTACATCGAATAGATCTCCAAGAAGATCAAGGAGAACTTTGTATTGAGATCCAAAGAGATAGAAGAAGCCATCTAGGTAATAACTATGGACCTGTAGGTCTGAAGTAAACTACTCACACATCACCGGAGAGGCCATGGAGTTGATGTAGAGGCCCTCCGTGATCAATGCCCCCTCCGGCGGAGCTCCGGAAAAGGCCCCAAGATGGGATCTCTCGGGTACAGAAGGTTGTGGCGGTGGAATTAGGTTTTCGTGGTGCTCCTGGATGTTTGGGGGGTACGTGGATATATATAGGGGCCCACGAGGGTGGAAGGCGTGCCCAGGGGGTAGGCGCGCCCCCTGCCTCGTGCCCTCCTCGATCGTTTCTTGACGCCCACCCCAAGTCTCATGGATCATGTTTGTTCAGAAAATCATGTTCCCGAAGGTTTCATTCCGTCTGGACTCTGTTTGATATTCCTTTTCTTTGAAACCCTAAAATAGGCAAAAAACAGCAATTTGGGTTGGGCCTCCGGTTAGTTGGTTAGTCCCAAAAATGATATAAAAGTGTAAAATAAAGCCCATTAACATCCAAAATAGATAATATAACACCATGGAGCAATAAAAAATTATAGCTACATTGGAGACGTATCAAGCATCCCCAAGCTTAATTCCTGCTCGTCCTCGAGTAGGTAAATGATAAAAGAAGAATTTTTGATGTGGAATGCTTTCTAACATATTTCTCATTGTAATTTTTCTTTATTGTGGCATGAATGTTCAGATCCAAAAGATTCAAGATAAAAGTTTAATATTGACATAAAAATAATAATACTTCAAGCATACTAACTAAGCAATTATGTCTTCTCAAAATAACATGGCCAAAGAAAGTTATCCCTACAAAATCATATAGTCTGGCTATGCTCTATCTTCACCACACAAAATATTTAAATCATGCACAGCCCCGATGACAGGCCAAGCAATTGTTTCATACTTTTGATGTTCTCAAACTTTTTCAATCTTCACGCAATATATGAGCGTGAGCCATGGATATAGCTCTATATGTGGAATAGAATGGTGGTTGTGGAGAAGACAAAAAAGGAGAAGATAGTCTCACATGAACTAGGCGTATCAACGGGCTATGGAGATACCCATCAATAGATATCAATGTGAGTGAGTAGGGATTGCCATGCAATGGATGCACTAGAGCTATAAGTATATGAAAGCTCAACAAAAGAAACTAAGTGGGTGTGCATCCAACTTGCTTGCTCATGAAGACCTAGGGCATTTTGAGGAAGCCCATCATTGGAATATACAAGCCAAGTTCTATAATGAAAAATTCCCACTAGTATATGAAAGTGATATCATGGGAGACTCTCTATCATGAAGATCACGTTGCTACTTTGAAGCAGAAGTGTAGAAAAAGGATAGTAGCATTGTCCCTTCTCTCTTTTTCTCTCATTTTTTTGGGCCTTCTTTTTTTTGGCCTTTCCTTTCTTTCTTTTTTTCGTCCGGAGTCTCATCCCGACTTGTGGGGGAATTATAGTCTCCATCATCCTTTCCTCACTTGGGACAATGCTCTAATAATGATGATCATCACACTTTATTTACTTACAACTCGATACTTAGAACAAAATATGACTCTATGTGAATGCCTCTGGCGGTGTACCGGGATGTACAATGATGCATGAGTGACATGTATGAAGAATTATGAACGGTGGCTTTGCCACAAATACAATGTCAACTACATGATCATGCAAGCAATATGACAATGATGAAGCGTGTCATAACAAACGGAACGATGGAAATTTGCATGGCAATATATCTCGGAATGGCTATGAAAAGGCCATAATAGGTAGGTATGGTGGCTGTTTTGAGGAAGGTATATGGTGGGTGTATGATACCGGCGAAAGTTGCGCGGTATTAGAGAGGCTAGCAATGGTGGAAGGGTGAGAGTGCGTATAATCCATGGACTCAACATTAGTCATAAAGAACTCACATACTTGTTGCAAAAATCTATTAGTTATCAAAGCAAAGTACTACGCGCATGCTCCTAGGGGGATAGATTGGTAGGAAAAGACCATCGCTCATCCCCGACCACCACTCATAAGGAAGACAATCAATAAATAAATCATGCTCCGACTTCATCACATAACGGTTCACCATACGTGTATGCTACGGGAATCACAAGCTTCAACACAAGTATTTCTCAAATTCACAACTAGTCAACTAGCATGACTCTAATATCACCATCTTCATATGTCAAAACAATTATCAAGTATCAAACTTCTCATAGTATTCAATGCACTTCTATGGAAGTTTTTATATTAAAGCAAATTTCCATGTTGTTCTATAGGACTCTCAAAATAATATAAGTGAAGCATGAGAGATCAATTAGTTATATAAAATAAAACCACCGCCGTGCTCTAAAAGATATAAGTGAAGCACTAGAGCAAAAACTATATTACTCAAAAGATATAAGTGAAGCACATAGAGTATTCTAATAAATTTCAAATCATGTGAGTCTCTATAAAAAGGTGTGTGCGGCAAGGATGATTGTGGTAAACTAAAAAGGAAAGACTCAAATCATACAAGACGCTCCAAGCAAAACACATATCATGTGGTGAATAAAAATATAGCTCCAAGTAAAGTTACTGATAGACGAAGACGAAGGAGGGGATGCCTTCCGGGGCATCCCCAAGCTTAGGCTTTTTGGTGTCCTTTAATTTTACACTGGGGTGCCATGGGCATCCCCAAGCTTAGGCTCTTGCCACTCTTTGTTCCATAATCCATCAAACTTTACCCAAAACTTGAAAACTTCACAACACAAAACTCAAAATAGAAAATCTCCTGAGCTTCGTTAGCGAAAGAAAAGAAAACACCACTTCAAGGTACTGTAATTAACTCATTCTTTATTTATATTGGTGTTAAACCTACTGTATTCCAACTTATCTATGGTTTATAAACTCTTTTACTAGCCATAGATTCATCAAAATAAGCAAACAACACACGAAAAACAGAATCTGTCAAAAACATAGCAGTCTGTAGTAATTGTAGCTAACGCAAACTTCTGGAACCCCAAAAATTAAAAAATAAATTTATGGACGTGATAAATTTATCTATTAATCATCTGCAAAAATAATAAACTAAATATCAATTTCCAAATAAAAATGGCAGTAGTTCTCGTGAGCGCTAAAGTTTCTGTTTTTTACAGCAAGATCAAAAAGACTTTCCCCAAGTCTTCCCAACAGTTCTCCTTGGCACAAACACTAATTAAACACAAAAAATACAACCAAAACATAGGCTAGATAAATTACTTATTGAATAACAGCAAGGAAAAATATTGGGTTGTCTCCCAACAAGCGCTTTTCTTTAAAGCCTTATAGCTAGGCATAAGATTTCAAGGAAGCTCACATGAAAGACAAGGATTGAAGCACAAAGAGAGCATCATAAAACACGGGACAAACACATCTAAGTATAACATACTTCCTATGCATATGCATCTTATACGCAAACAAATTATCAAGGCAAGCAAAAACTAGCATATGCAAGGGAGCGGAAAGAAACAATAGCAATCTCAACATAACGAGAGGTAATTTAGTAACATGAAAAATTCTACCACCATATTTTCCTCTCTCATAATAATTACATGTAGGATCATAATCAAATTCAACAATATATCTATCACAAAACATATACTCAACACGATCCACATGTATGCAAAGTTGACACTCTTCCAAAATAGTGGGATTAACATTAACTAAAGTCATGACCTCTCCAAACCCACTTTTATCATAAACTTCATAAGATTGAACATTCTCCAAATATGTGGGATCTAAAGTTGACACTCTTCCAAACCCAATTTCAATATTATTGCAAACATTATAATCAATCTCATATTCATCATGGGGCTTAAATAAATTTTCAAGATCGAAAGAAGAATCACCCCAATCATGATCATTGCAACAAGTAGTAGACATAGCAAAACTAGCATCCCCAAGCTTAGGGTTTTGCATATTATAAGCACAATTGACAATAATAGAATTTATACTATCATCATTGCAATCATGCTTTTTATTCAAAGATCCATCATGAATCACTCCATAAATTACTTCATCACAATTTTCAGATTCACGAATTTCAAGCAAAACTTCATGTAGATAATCTAGTGCATAAAACTCACTAGCAATTGGTTCATCATAATTGGATCTCTTAAAAAGATTAGCAAGCGGATGAGGATCCATAAATCGTAGGTTCTCTGTTTAGCAATAAATAAACAACTATTCCAACCAAACGAGCAAACGAGCCAAGTAAGACATCAAAGCAAATGGAAAGACGAACAAAAGAAGGGCGAATAAAACGGCAAGGGTGAAGTGGGGGAGAGGAAAACGAGAGGCAAATAGCAAATAATATAATGCGAGGGATAAGAGTTTGTGATTGGTACTTGGTATGTCTTTACTTGTGCGTAGACTCCGGCAACGGTGCCAGAAATGGCTCATTGTCATGAGGCAAATCTTGATTTGACTTGGCGCGAATCTCCCCGGCAATGGCGCGAGAAATCTTTCTTGCTACCTCTTGAGCACTGCGTTGGTTTTCCCTTGAAGAGGAAAGGGTGATGCAACAAATTAGCATAACTATTTCCCTTAGTTTTTGAGAACCAAGGTATCAATCCAGTAGGAGATCAGGCTCGAGTCCCATGCACCTACACAAACAAATAAGAACCTTACAACCAACGCGATAAAGGGGTTGTCAATCCCTTCACGGTCACTTACGAGAGTGAGATCTGATAGATATGATAAGATAAGTTTTTTGGTATTTTTATGATAAAGAGAAATAAAGATGCAAAGTAAAATAAACAGCAAAATAAATAACTAAGTGTTGGAAGATTAATATGATGGAAGATAGACCCGGGGGCCATAGGTTTCACTAGTGGCTTCTCTCAAGAGCATAAGTATTACGGTGGGTAAACAAATTATTGTCGAGTAATTGATAGAATTGAGCATAGTTATGAGAATATCTAGGTATGATCATGTATATAGGCATCACGTCCGCGACAAGTAGACCGAAACGATTCTGCATCTACTACTATTACTCCACACATCGACCGCTATCCAGCATGCATCTAAAGTATTAAGTTCATAAGAACAGAGTAATGCTTTAAGTAAGATGACATGATGAAGAGGGATAAACTCATGCAATATGATATAAACCCCATCTTTTTATCCTCGATGTCAACAATACAATACATGTCGGTTCCCTTTTTGCCACTGGGATCGAGCACCGCAAGATTGAACCCAAAGCTAAGCACTTCTCCCATTGCAAGAAAGATCAATCTAGTAGGCCAAACCAAACTGCTAATTCGAAGAGACTTGCAAAGATAAACCAATCATACATAAAAGAATTGAGAGAAGATTCAAATATTGTTCATAGATAAACTTGATCATAAACCCACAATTCATCGGATCTCGACAAACACACCGCAAAAGAAGATTACATCGAATAGATCTCCAAGAAGATCAAGGAGAACTTTGTGTTGAGATCCAAAGAGAGAGAAGAAACCATATAGATAATAACTATGGACCCGTAGGTCTGAAGTAAACTACTCACACATCACCGGAGAGGCCATGGAGTTCATGTAGAGGCCCTTCGTGATCAATGCCCCCTCCGGCCGAGCTCCGGAAAAGGCCCCAAGATGGGATATCTCGAGTACAGAAGGTTGCGGCGGTGGAATTAGGTTTTCATGGTTCTCCTGGATGTTTGGGGGGCACGTGGATATATATAGGAGGAAGAAGTATGTCGGTGGAGCAACGAGGGGCCCATGAGGGTGGAGGGCGTGCCCCCTGCCTCGTGCCCTCCTTGATCGTTTCTTGATGCCCACTCCAAGTCTCCGGGATCACGTTTGTTGAGAAAATCACGTTCCCGAAGGTTTCATTCCGTTTGGACTCCGTTTGATATTACTTTTCTTCGAAACCCTAAAATAGGCAAAAAAAACAGCAATTTGGGCTGGGCCTCCAGTTAGTAGGTTAGTCCCAAAAATGATATAAAAGTGTAAAATAAAGCCCATTAACATCCAAAATAGATAATATAATAGCATGAAGCAATCAAAAATTATAGATATATTGGAGACGTATCAGGGACCAACCACCTATCCAGTTGTATTTCTTTATTTTGTTCAATCTTTCGTCCTCTTCCTATACATCGACTGGCCATCATAGCCTATGGCGTGGGCCAGGCCATCCCTCTACTCCCACTCATTGTCCAGCGGCGGCAGCTCCACCGGCACACCCTGCACCCAAACAAGTCAACCCTCGTACTCCCCTCCGTCTGCGTCTTCCTCCGCTCCAGTTTGTTTGGTCCGAGGTCTCGACGTCGTCCTCCGCCTTGGTGCTCTCGCCGCGGCGCCGCCGTCTGTCATTCCCAACATGATGATCAAAACAAGAGGAATCGGGAGACAATTGTTCGTCGAGAGGCTGATAGTCCCGGGCCAACCAGGTCCATGGCCTAGGTTTTGTTGTTTAACATGGGCAGCCCACGATATGTTTCAACATTTTTTGGATCCAGCAGGTATCAAGCGGCCTCTAGGCCCCCCAACTTAGCTTGTCTATAACATCCGCAACCCAAGTTATGTTTGTTTTTTCAAGACGATGCACAGCTCAGTTCTATTTTTCTATAAGAATGCAAAACTGAACCTATGTTTTCTAGAAGAATGCAAAACTGAACCTATATTTATATCTTATTTTATTACATATATATAATAGAAAAAACATAAGGTTCCATTAAACCTATCATTCGTCCAACCATTTTATAGACCTTCCCACTTCCTTTATTTTTCGTTTTCATTAATCCTATATCTGAATTTTCTCCCACTTTCTTTTTCGATGTAAAATGAGTTTTCTCCCAGTACTTTTCCCTTGAACCAACTCAATTGTCCCACGTCTAGCCTAAAAAATAATAATACCCCACGTCCTATTAACTCATCAAATTAAAATGATATTTTATTTCGTAAGTTGAAAGTTCTTACAAAATAATAATAATATTTTTTATATATAACTTGGCAAGTTAACTCCTAGTGATTTCGTACATAAGCTTGCAAAGATTTTACTGACCAATGCAGTAATAGACGAGCAATCATGTGTCTATGTTTTTATAACATTTCTCCGTCTAGACCAACATGATATTTTTCACCTAGCACAGCAAGTTCGCGGATTTCGAGAAAAATGAAAATGGGCTTTAAATTCTACCATATATATAAATGGGCTGCATAGACGCTACATCATTGTTTCACCCAGCCCACCAAACGGACTAAAAAACAAATGAACTGGCTGACATGTGGCCCAGTAGGTCGAAGCCTAAGAAGGCGTTGGATTTACATCCAACAGCCGGCATTCTTCTTCAATCTCTCATCTTCTTCCCCCAGCGCTGCCGGGACCACCTGCTCCAGCCTCCGGCGTCCAGCGGCGTTGTTTTGCGTGCCCCAGCGAAACGCTACCCCACCGACAGCCAGGCCATCCGTCCACTCCGCACCTCCTATTATTCTCTGCAGAGTGTAGGCCCACCCCGCACCCGAACCAATCAAGTTTCCCACTCCTCTCCGTCTGCGACTCCACTGCCGCGTCTTCCCCATCTTCGGGTCATTCCAGTCTGGGGCCTCGCTGTCATCCACCGCCTCGCTGCGCTCGGCGCGGCATGGTCAACAAACGAGAGTCATCGGAAGAGGACTGTAGTTGGAGAGCCTAACGGATGGGACCCACAAGGTCCATGGTCGCACGTAAGGAAAGTTCCTCCTTATTAAGTTGTTTCCTCCCCCTGACAGCTGGGACCCACCGGCTGTATCTTCGCACGGAAGGAAGTGCCTCCTTGTTATGTGAAAAAAAACCATTCCTCCCGATGACAGCTGGGACCCGGCAGATTTGGTGGCTGACTTGTGGGCCTACTAAGCAGACGTGTACGGAGGGCTTTGTCAACTTAATCAACAAATGATTCTAGCAGTTGGACCGTTGGATGTTAATCCAACAGCCGTGCTCCTTCTTCAACCTCTGTTCTTGCTCCTGTCTCCCATGGGTGGCAGTGCTGCCGTGCACCCGAACCAGTCAAGTTTCCCACTCCTCTCCATCTGCGACTCCACTGCCGCGTCTTCCCCATCTCCGGGTCGTTCCCGTCTAGGGCCTCGCCGTCGTCCACCAGCCTTGGTGCACTCGGCACGGTGTGGTCAACGTGGTCAACAACCGAGAGTCATCGGAAGATGACTGTACGTGAGAGGCTGACAGTGGGGACACACCACGCCCATGGACGCATGCATGCAACTGCATCCTTTTTACCCTGAAAAATAATGCTTTCTCCCCCTGACTGCTGGGACCCACCAGCTACATCTTCGCACGTAAGGAAGTGTGTCCATATTACTGGCACAAAAATGATTCGCCTCCCTGACTACAGGGACCCACCAGCTACATCTTCGCACGCAAGGAAGTGCGTGACAGTCGGGACCCACCTGGTCAAAGCGTACGTAGCATTGTCATTCTGGTCGCGAACGTGTACATACATATGATCGGTATGTCTGCAGGCTGCAGCGATGAACCGTGGCCGTGTAAGGAAGGGCACGTGTCGTTGTAGAGGCGCGCATGTGTCGTAGTAGAGGCGCGCATGTAGCATGTACACGTACGTACAGCGGCTAGGTTGCAAGAAAGTAAATACGGCCACGTACGTACATACGGGTGGGGTCTCGAACGCCTACTCGCGCATATATATACGGACGGCCAGGGCTTGTGTACATGGAGAGGCAACGGACAGCAGCAACGGCATCCTGTTCATCGGGCAGTGAACCGGCTGGGTCGGAACGGAGAAACAGCGTCCTGTTCATTGGGAGGCAACCGACTAGGTCGGAATACATCATGTTCATCAAGAGCCAACCGGCTTGGATGGAACAGGTGATGGAAACGAGGCCTGGCGTACCGCAGAACAGAGGAAACGACCTTGTGTTCGACCGGCCACAGTCGAAACAGGGTCCTGTTCATCGGGAGGGGTCTGGCGTACCGCAAAACGGAGGAAGCGGACCTTATACGGTTGAAACAGGGTCTTGTTGATCGGGAGGGGTGTGGGCTACCGCAAAACGGAGGAAACGGACTTGTGTTGGAGCGCTACGGTTGAAACGGGGGTCCTGTTCATCGGGAGGGGTGCGGTGTACCGCAAAACGGGACTCCACGGGATATTGTTCATCTCCACCGTCGACTGCCTCCACGGGCTACTGTTCATCCACCATCTACTACCTCCATGGGCTCATGTTCATCCGCCGTCGACCTCCTCCAGCCTCCACCTACGATTGTTCATCCACGGGCTCCTGTTCATCCAGCCTCCACCGCGCGCTCCTCCACCGGCAACTATTCAACCAGCCCTCTGCACAGGGTCCTGTTCAACCACCCCTTCACGGGCTACTGTTCATCCAGCCCTCCACCGGCTACTATTCATCCAGCCCTCCACGGGGTCCTGTTCATCCAGCCCTCCATGGGGTCCTGTTCATCCACCAACTCGATCGATCGGGGTACTGTTCATCCAGCGGCAACGGCCTCTACTACCACAGTGTCCTGTTCATCCAACCCCCCACTGGGAACTGTTCATCCAAACCCCCTCAACAATGCTCACTGTTCATCAAGGGAAGGAGGCAAGAGTGTTCGATCGGCTTCAGTTAGCAGCAGTAGCGAAGGAATTACTCGGGTTCAGTTAACAGCAAGGGATCGATCGATCGCTCGGGTTCAGTAACGCGTAGCATGCAGTGCAATCGCTCGGGTTCAGTTAGAGCTCAACGCCTCGCACACACGCGCGTACGTACGAGAGAAACACGCATCGCTCAGCCCCCGACCACCCACCATAACCGGGAACTCCCCAATATTTTCCTCGCCCTCGCTTCTACCACAGTTTTTTCGTCATGGACGACCCAAAGAATGTCATGCAGCTGCGTCTCCGGCCCGCCCAGGACGAAAAGCCCATTTTCTGTCATGATTTTTTGTCATAGAAGTAGGACCCCACCACATCTATGATGATACCGGGTTTTGTCACAATTATCATCATAGAAGTGTCATAAGTATGATAGAAAAGAATTTCGTTCGGCCCAAAATGTCACGGATGTGTCTTTTTTTGTAGTGATCTTAATGTCGTAGGATCGAATCGGGGAGGATAACTAGCTGGAAGCAACCGGGATAACTAGTTAAAGGATCATCTTATAACGCTACTGTCGTACTAAGCAAAATAAGATGCATAAAAGATAAACATCGCATGCAATCAAAATATGTGACATGATATGGCCATCATCATCATGTGCTTTTGATTTCCATCTCCAAAGCATCGTCATGATCTCCATTGTCACCGGCTCGACACCTTGATCTCCATCATAGCGCCGTGATCATCTCGCCAACTATTGCTTCTACAATTATCGCTAGCGCATAGTGACAAAATAAAGCAATTACATGGCATTTGTATTTCATACAATAAAGAGACAACCATATGGCTCCTGTCGGTTGCCAGTAACTTTTACAAAACTTGATCATCTCATATAATAACGTATATCACATTATGTCTTGACCATATCACATCACAACATGCCCTGCAAAAACAAGTTAGACGTCCTCTACTTTGTTGTTGCAAGTTTTACGTGGCTGCTACGGGCTTCTAGCAAGAACCGTTTTACCTACGCATCAAAACCACAATGGTGATTTATCAAGTTTGCTGTTTTAACCTTCAACAAGGACCAGCCGCAGTCAAATTCAATTCAACTAAAGTTGGAGAAACAGACACCCGCCAGCCACCTTTATGCAAAACTAGTTGCATGTCTGTCAGTGGAATCGGTCTCATGAACGTGGTCATGTAAGGTTGGTCTGGGCCGCTTCATCCAACAATACTGCTGAATCAAAATAGCACGTTGGTGGTAAGCAATATGACGATCACCGCCCACAACTCTTTGTGTTCTACTCGTGCATATCATCTACGCATAGACCTGGCTCGGATGCCACGATTGGGAAATGTAGCATGCAATTTCAAAAAAAATGCCTACACTTACGCAAGATCTATCTAGGAGATGCATAGAAACGAGAGGGGGGAGCATCTTCATACCCTTGAAGATCGCAAAGAGGAAGCGTTTATCAATGCGGTTGATGTAGTCGTACACCTTCACGATCCATCCCGATCAAGTACCGAACGTACGGCACCTCCGCGTTCAGCACATGTTCAACTCGATGACGTCCTTGCCTTCTTGATCCAGCAAGATGGGCAAAGTAGTAGATGAGTTCCCGTAGCACGACGGCATGGTGACGGTTGGTGATGAAGAACAATCTGCACAGGGCTTCACCAAGCACTATAGAAACTAGACAGGGGATAAACTAGAGGGGGCGGGATTGCCGGCACACGGCTTGGTGAATCTTGATGTGTCTTGGGTGCTATCTGTTGGGGAACGAAGTAATAATTCAAAATTTTGCTACGTGTCACCAAGATCAATCTAGGAGATGCTAGCAACGAGAGAGAGGGAGTGCATCTTCATACCCTTGAAGATCGCTAGGCGGAAGCGTTACAAGAACGCGGTTGATGGAGTCGTACTCGCGGCGATTCGACTCGCGGAAGATCCGATCAAGCGCCGAACGGGCGGCACCTCTGTGTTCAACACACGTACAGCTTGGGGACATCTCCTCCTTCTTGATCTAGCAAGGAGAGAGGATAAGTTGAGGGAGAGCTCCGGCAGCACGACGGCGTGGCGGTGGAGCTTGCGGTTCTCCGGCAGGGCTTTGCCAAGCACCACGGAGGAGGAGGAGGTGTTGGAGGACGGGGAGGGCTACGCCAGGGAAGGGTTGCGGCTGCCCTCTCTCTCCCTCACTATATATAGGGGAAGGGGAGGAGGCGCCCTAGGGTTTCCCTAGGGGAGGGGCGGCGGCCACAGGGGAAACCCTAGATGGGTTTGCGCGCCCCCACCCCTAGGGAACTTGCCCCCCAAACTGGGAGGGGTGGCTCCCTAGGGGAGGCGCCCCCACCTCTCCCGGATACGTGAGAGGGGGTGGGAGGGGAGCATAGCCCCTTAGTGGGCTGGTATGCCCCCTCCCTTGGCCCATAAGGCCCCCCAACGCTTGTCGGGGCCCCCGAAACACCTTTTGGTCACGCTAGTCGTCACCCGGTACTCCCAGAACAATTCCGGACTCCAATACCCTTCGTCCAATCTATCGATCTTCACCTCCGGACCATTCCGAAGTTCTTCGTCGCGTCCAGGACCTCATCCGGGACTCCGAACAACCTTCGGTAACCACATACAATTTTCCATAACAACTCTAGCGTCACCGAACCTTAAGTGTGTATACCCTACGGGTTCGGGAACCATGCAGACATGACCGAGACATTTCTCCGGCCAATAACCAACAGTAGGATCTGGATACCCATGTTGGCTCCCACATGTTCCACGATGATCCCATCGGATGAACCACGATGTCGAGGATTCAATCAATCCCATATACAATTCCCTTTGTCCATCGGTATGTTACTTGCCCGAGATTCGATCGTCGGTATCCCCATACCTCGTTCAATCTCGTTACCGGCAAGTCTCTTTACTCGTTTCGTAACGCATGATCCCGGGGATAACTCCTTAGTCACATTGAGCTCATTATGATGATGCATTACCGAGTGGGCCCAGAGATACCTCTCTGTCATACGGAGTGACAAATCCCAATCTCAATTCGTGCCAACCCAACAGACACTTTCGGAGATACCTGAGTGCACCTTTATAGCCACCCAGTTACATTGTGACGTTTGATACACCCAAAGCACTCCTGCGGTATCCAGGAGTTGCACAATATCATGGTCTAAAGAAATGATACTTGACATTAGAAAAGCTCTAGCAAACGAACTACACGATCTTGTGCTATGCTTAGGATTGGGTCTTGTCCATCACATCATTCTACTAATGATATGATCCCGTTATCAACGACATCAAATGTCCATGGTCATGAAACCATAACCATCTATTGATCAACGAGCTAGTCAACTAGAGGCTTAATAGGGACATGTTGTGGTCTATGTATTCACACATGTATTACGGTTTCCGGTTAATACAATTATAGCATGAACAATAGACAATTATCATGAACAAGGAAATATAATAATAACCATTTTATTATTGCCTCTAGGGCATATTTCTAACAGTATCCCACTTGCACTAGAGGCAATAATCTAGTTCACATCACCATGTGATCAACACTCATAGTTCACATCGCCATGTGACTAACACCCAAAGAGTTTACTAGTCAATAATCTAGTTCACATCACCATGTCATTAACACCCAAGAGTTTACTAGAGTCAATAATCTAGTTCACATCACCATGTGATTAACACTCAGTGAGTTCTAGGGTTTGATCATGTTATGCTTATGAGAGAGGTTTCAATCAACGGGTCTGCAACATTCAGATCCGTGTGTTCTTCACAAATATCTATTTCATATTGTAGATGTTGCTACTATGCTCCACTTGGAGCTATTCCAAATGTTTGCTCCACTATACATATCCGGTTTTCTACTCAGAGTCATCCGGATAGGTGTTAAAGCTTGCATCGACGTAACCCTTTACGCCGAACTCTTCATCACCTCCATAATCAAGAAACATTTCCTTATTCCTAAGGACAATTTTTGATCGCTGTCCAATGATCCACTCCTACATCACTCTTATACCCTCTTGCCAGACACATGGCAAGGCCCATCGCGGTACACAGCATGGCATATCGTATAGAGCCTATGGCTACGGCATAGGGGATGACTTTCGTCCTTTCTCTTTCTTCTGTCGTGGTCGAGCTTCAATTCTTAACTTCACACCTTACAACTCAGGCAAGAACTCCTTCTTTGACTGATCCATCTTGAACTCCTTCAAGATCATGTCAAGGTATGTGCTCTATGAAAGTCTTATCAGGCGTCTTGATCTATCTCTATAGATCTTGATACCCAACATGTAAGCAGTTTTACACATGTCTTCCTTTGAAAAACTCCATTCAAACAACCCTTTATGCTTTCCAGAAATTCTACATCATTTCCGATCAACAATATGTCATCCACATATACTTATCAAAATGTTGTAGTTCTCCCACTCACTTTCTTGCAAATACAAGTTTCTTGCAAACTTTGTATAAACCCAAATGCTTTGATCACCTCATCAAAGCGTATGTTCCAACTCCGAGATGCTTGCTCCAGTCCTTAGAAGGATCGATGGAGTTTTCATACCTTTTAGCATCCTTAGGATCGACAAAACCTTCTGGTTGTATCACATACAGCCTTTCCTCATGGAAACCGTCAAGGAAACTTTGTTTTGACATCCATCTGCCAGATTTCGTAAATGAAAATGCAGCAACTACTAACATAATTCTAACAGACTTTAGCATCGCTATGATTGAGAAAGTCTCATCACAGTCAACTCCTTGAACTTGTCGAAAACTTCTTTGAGACAAGTCGAGCTCCATAAATGGTGAAAATACCATCAGTGTCTGTCTTCTTCTTAAAGATCCATTTATTCTCAATGGCTTGCCGATCATTGGGCAAGTCCACCAAAGTCCATACTTTGTTCTCATACATGGATCCTATCTCGGATTTCATGGCTTCCATCTATTTGTTGGAATCCGGGCCCACCATCGCTTCTTCATAGCTCATAGGTTCATCATTGTCCAACAACATGACCTTTAAGACAGGGTTACCACTCAGAAGTTGTACACACCCTTTTCGACCTACGAGGTTTGATAGTAATTTGATCTGAAGCTTCATGATCATCATCATTACCTTTCTCTTCAACTGACGTAAGTGCCACAGAAACATCTTTCTATGATGCGCTACTCTCTGGTTGAAGTGAAGGTTCAACAACCTCATGAAGTTCTATCTTCCTCCCACTCAATTCTTTCAAGAGAAACTCTTTCTCGAGAAAGGACTTGTTCCTAGCGACAAACACTTTGCCCTTAGATCTGAGATAGAAGGTATACCCAATCGTCTTGTTTGGGTATTCTATGAAGACACAATTTTCCTCTTTGGTTTCGAGCTTTTCTGGCCGAAGCCTATCGACATAAGCATCGTAGCCCCAAACCTTAAGAAACAACAACTTAGGTTTCTTGCCAAACCGTAGTTCATACGGTGTCATCTCCACAGACTTAGATGGTGCCCTATTTAAAGTGAATGTAATTATCTCTAATGCATAACCCCAAAATGATAGCGGTAGATCGGTAAGAGATATCATAGATCGCACCATATCCAATAGGGTGTGATTACGATGTTCGGGCATGCCATTACGCTATGGTGTTCCAGGTGGCATCAACTGTGAAACAGTTCCACCTTGTCTTTAGTGAATTGCCAAACTCATAACTCAGATACTCTTCCCTGGATTAGATCGTAGGAACTTGATCTTCTTATTATGATGATTCTCAACTTCACTCTAAAATTGCTGGAACTTTTCAAACGTTTTAGACTTATGCTCCATTAAGTAAATATACCCATATCTACTCAATTCATCAGTGAAGGTGAGAAAATAATGATATCCACCGCATGCGTCAACACTCATCGGACCGCACACATAGCATGTGTGATTTCCAACAAGTCACTTACCCATTCCATTGTTCCAGAAAATGGGGTTTTAGTCATCTTGCCTATGAGGCATGGTTCACATGTGTCAGGTGATTCAAAATCAAGTGACTCCAAAAGTCCATTAGTATGGAGGTTCTTCATGCGATTTACACCAATATGACCTAAGCGGCAGTGCCACAAGAAAGTGGTACTATCATTATCAACTCTACATCTTTTGGCATCAATGTTATGACCATGTGTATCACTACGACCGAGATTCAATAAACCATTCACATTGGGTGCATGACCATAGATGGTATTACTCATATAAATAGAATAACCATTATTCTCTAAATTAAATGAATAACTGTATTGCAATTAACATGATCTAATCATGTTCATGCTCAACGCAGACACCAATACAAACAACATTTATCTGGGTTCAACACTAATCCCGAAGGTAGAGGGAGCGTGCGATGATTATCATATCATCCTTGGAAACACTTCCAACACACATCGTCACCTCGCCCTTAGCTAGTCCTCGTTTATTCCATAGCTTTTGTTTCGAGTTACCAATATTAGCAACTGAACCAATATCTAATACCCATGTGCTACTAGGAGGTACACATCAATAACATATATATCAAATATACTTTTGTTGAAGTTGCCATCCTTCTTATCTACCAAGTATTTGAGGCAGTTCCGCTACCAGTGACCATTCCCCTAATAGAGGCACTTCGTCTCGGGTTTGGGTTCTTGGGTTTCTTCACTAGAGCTACAACTGGCTTGCCATTCATGAGGTTTCCCTTCTTGCCCTTGCCCTTCTATGAAACCAGTGGTCTTGTTAACCATCAACACTTGATGCTCCTTCTTGATTTCTACCTTTACGGCCTTAAGCACGACGAATAGCTCTGGGATCATCTTCCCTTGCATGTTATAGTTCATCACAAAACTCTAGCAGCTTGGTGATAGTGACTGGAGAACTTTTGTCAATCACTCTCTTATCTGGAAGATTAACTCCCACTTGATTCAACTGATTGAAGTACCCAGACATTCTGAGAACATGCTCATTGGCTGAGCTATTCTCCTCCATCTTGTAGGCAAAGATCTTGTTAGAGGTCTCAAACCTCTCAACACGGGCATGATCCTGAAATACCAATTTCAGCTCTTGGAACTTCTCATATGTTCCATGGCGTTCAATACGCTTTTGGAGCCTCGACTCTAAGCCATAAATCATGGCGTACTAAACTATTAGGTAGTCATCAGAACGTGTCTGTCAGATGTTCACAACATCCACAAATGACGCCTGAGGGGTTGGCACACCGAGCGGTGCATCAAGGACAGAAGCCTTCTGTGTAGCAGTGAGGACAATCCTCAGACTACGGCCCTAGTCCGCACAATTGCTTAAAATATCTTTCAACTTAGTATTTCTCTAGGAGCGTATTAAAGCAAGGAGCTAAAGCGCGAGCTATTAATCCACAACATAATTTGCAAAGACAATTTAGACTATGTTCATGATAATTAAGTTCATCTAATCAAATTATTTAATGAATTCCCACTCAGATAGACATCCTCTAGTCATCTAAGTGATACATGATCCGAATCGACTAGGCCGTGTCCGATCATCACGTGAGACGGACTAGTAATCAACGGTGAACATCTCCATGTTGATCGTATCTACTGTACGACTCATGTTTGACCTTTCGGTCTCTTGTGTTCCGAGGCCATGTCTGTACATGCTAGGCTCATCAAGTCAACCTAAGTGTTTCACATGTGTAAATCTTCCTTACACCCTATCATCATGTGGTGCTTCGAAACAACGAACCTTCGCAACGGTGCACAGTTAGGGGGGACACACTTCTTGAAATTTTTAGTGAGGGATCATCTTATTTATGCTACCGTTGTTCTAAGCAAATAAGATGTAACCATGACAAACATCACATGCAAATCATAAAGTGACATGATATGGCCAATATCATCTTGTGCCTTTGATCTCCATCTTCGAGGCGCGGCATGATCACCTTCGTCACCGGCATGACACCATGATCTCCATCATCGTGTCTTCATGAAGTTCTCTCGCCAACTATTACTTCTACTACTATGGCTAATAGTTAGCAATGAAGTAAAGTAATTACATGGCGTTTTTCATTGACACGCAGGTCATACAATAAATTAAGACAACTCCTATGGCTCCTACTGGTTATCATACTCATAGACATGCAAGTCGTGATTCCTATTACAAGAACATGATCAATCTCATACATCACATATATATAATTCATCACATCCTTTTGGCCATATCACATCACATAGCATACCTTGCAAAAACAAGTTAGACGTCCTCTAATTGTTGTTGCATGTTTTGCGTGGCTGTTATGGGTTTCTAGCAAGAACGTTTCTTACCTACGCAAAAGCCACAATGGTGATATGCCGATTGCTATTAACCCTTCATAAGGACCCTCTTCATCGAATCTAATCCGACTAAAGTGGGAGAGACAGACACCCGCTAGCCACCTTATGCATCAAGTGCATGTCTGTCGGTGGAACCAGTCTCACGTAAGAGTATGTGTAAGGTCGGTCTGGGCCGCTTCATCCCACAATGCCGCCGAATCAAGATAAGACTAGTAACGGTAAGAAAATTGAAGAAATCATCGCCCACAACTACTTGTGTTCTACTCATGCATAGAATCTACGCATAGACCTAGCTCATGATGCCACTGTTGGGGAACGTAGTAATAATTCAAAATTTTCCTACGTGTCACCAAGATCAATCTAGGAGATGCTAGCAGTGAGAGAGAGGGAGTGCATCTTCGTACCCTTGAAGATCACTAAGCGGAAGCGATACAAGAACGCGGTTGATGGAGTCATACTCGCGACGATTCAAATCGCGGAAGATCCGATCAAGCGCCGAACGGACGGCGCCTCCGCGTTCAACACGCGTACAACCCCGGGACGTCTCCTCCTTCTTGATCCAGCAATGGCAGAGGAGAAGTTGAGGGAGAGCTCCGGAAGCACGATGGCGTGGTGGTGGAGCTTGCGTGTCGGATTTCGGGTTCCGGCAAAACCCTTAAGGTTCGAACACTAGTGTGCGCGCGAAGATCTCTCCCTCACTGATCACACCCACAAACACTTCGCGATCTCTAGGCTAGGCACACGAACTCACAACACACGAGACACAAGATTTATACTGGTTCGGGCCACCGTTGTGGTGTAATACCCTACTCTAGTGTGGTGGTGGTGGATTGCCTCTTGGGCTGAGGATGAACAATACAAGGGGAAGAACAGCCTCCCGAGGAGAGGTGTTCTTGTGCTTGGTGAACTTGTGGTTGTGTGGCTGGATCCGTCCCCCTCTAACGTGGTGGCTAGTCCTATTTATAGAGGCCCTAGTCCTCTTCCCAAATATTGAGGGGAAGGGATGCCACAATGGCCAATTCGAAAGGGGACGGCTTATCCTGACAAAAGTAGTCTTTTCCTGCCAAAGGCTCTGGTGGTGACGCCGTCTTGGGCTCCACGGTGGCCTCCGTCCTGCCGTCCTACTGGTCTTGGTCTCGTTGCACCGATATGGAAACCTTTGTCTGATGCCTCAGAACTCTTTGCCTGCGCTTGCCTCCTTAGCACCAAAGAGGAAACGAGGACACTGTGCGCGTTGGCGCCCGCCTGGCCTTGGTCGTCATGGCTCACGTCACTGGAGCCTCGCGAGGTTTGTCTTGCCTTGATCTCTCCACCCCTTGCGAGCCAGCCTGGTGAGGCCGCTCCCGAGGAGGTCTTGTGTCATCCACCTCGTGAGGCTTGGCCCCTCGCGAGGGTCTTGAATGCTTGTTGGTGAATGTGGGCTATATGGGCCCGCTTGCAAAGCCATGTCGTGGGCCGCAGGCAGGCAAGTCTGGGGACCCCCGTTCCCAGAATGCCGACAGTGGCCCCTGGGCCTAAGGCACGCTCGGGCTTGGCTTCGAGGCGAAGCCAAAGGACAAGTGCTGAGCGCCGCGGGCCCCAATAGCCTGCGGTCTTGGTCGACACATGGCAATTGATTGGACGTGGGTGTCTCCGCTTCCCCATGTTGCCTCAGCAACTGCCTGATTTGATGAGTCCCTGCTGCATGCAAGGAGAAACCATCATTACCTGTGATCATGGGGGGCGCCGTTTGGCTTTCTCCTGCTATAAATGGGAAGGGGGGTAGAGCCCCCGTCGCCCATCTCTTCCCATTTCGCTCGCTTCTCCTCATTTGCTCCATCGCCAGTTGCGACACCAATGGCGTCATCTAAGAGGTTCTCCGCCACGGAGAAGGGGAAGGCCCATCGCGAGGGGCCCGTATCTCCGGTGCCCAAGCGTGGACGCGGCCATCCTCGCTAGCACACCGCGACCCCCGCCGCGGCGGTACCGCTTCGCATGACAGGGGTCGCTCCGGTCGTGGCAGTCCTGTTGATGAAGGAAGATGTGTCGTGGTAGCGCGGCCTCCCGGGCCGCGCTTCCACTCGATGGAGGTACTGCCGGAGTTTGTCGTCTGGTCGGAGAACCCGGCCGACAACTGGCTTCAGCTCCCGCGCTTCTTTGCCCACGAGCTGCCGGCCTCAGGTCCAGGTGGGCTCTGGCAATAGGCGGGCGGCTGTTGCAGCAGGGCTTCCTAGGTCGCGGTTGAGGTCTCCGTCACGGGCAACATAGCCCTGGCCCGCGGCTGGCAGACGTTTGCCCACGCGCGCGGCCTGGGCAGGCAGTGCACCCTCCATTTCAAGTATGACGGTGATGCGACCCTCTACGCGAGGGTGTTTGGGGAAGATGGTCGCCGCGCCGGGTGTTGCCCTGAGGTCAACGACGGCAGGGAGGTGCTCGACCTTGGCGATGGTCGTGATGAGGATGAGGGCGAACCCTCCCTTGGGGCCAACCACGTCTCGTCCAACTACGGCGGCTCTTCCTCCGGCGACAACTCCAGCAGCGGCAGTTACGACCAGCCGCCGCGCCCGCTTTAAAGGCGGTAGTGGGTCATCTCGTCGTCGCGCCTCCGTGAAGCGCGAGGAGGGGTCTGGCTGAGCTCGGGACGGCACCAAGGGCCCGCCCTCACGGATCGTTGTAGGGGCATGCGCCGCTTTTGTTTTGTTCTTCCTTTCCTTCCTGCATTAAGAAAGAAGCCAGTATGGGCCCCCGAGGGGCGTGCAACAAACTATGATTTCTCAACTATTATGCTATGTTTATCATTCATGTGATGTGTCGCAACATCGTCGTTTTATGTAGAGATAACTTAGCTTGGCTTGCTCGGAGTAGCATCCTCCTCACAAGGTGCTTGCTTCCTGGTGCCTGTCGAGGCCTCCTTGGCCTGGTAGGCGCTTAGGAACCGCAAAAAATTCGTTAACAGGCATGTCGTTCACCCGAGCCTTGGTCACAGGCGCCGCTGGCCTTGACCCAGTGCTTCCTATCGCGGTACCCAAAGGGCACAGATTGAGAGAGGTGCGCTAGCATGCGGGCTCGAACGAGGGTACCTCGCAAAAAACAGAAGACGGAAGCTCACAAGGGTGCCTGTTCAGCCCCCTCGCGAGGGACGCGAGAGAGAGGATAGGTCGACCGGAGAAATGAAGGCAGAAACAGAGGCAGAAAGCGACAGGACGGGACCAGCAAGAGACACCAGAAAGCAAATTTCAATTAAAAGAGGGGCGAGCCAACTTTGGAAAGAAAATGAAAAGCCGCGTCAGGCACCAAGTCTAGTCTTCATGTCTTCTCACCAGCGCGGAGCTAAGTGTTGCCACTAAGACGTGGGAGGGAGCCCCTGAGGCCCAAGGGCGGCACTCCTGTGACTCTGGGGCGTGTACAGCCCCACTCATTATTACGTGAGAGTGTCACGAGCAGAGACCTTCACAGGCACTGGGCCTTCTTCACAGGCGCTGGGCCTTTCTTCACAGGTGCTGGGCCTTTATTCACAGGCGCTGGGCCTTTCTTCATGGGTAGAACTTCCGGAGGTGTTGGATGTTCCAGGCGTTCTGGATGGGTACCCCGTCCTGCGTCTCCAGGTGCACGGAGCCAGGCCTGGAGACATGGACGACCTTGAACGAGCCCTCCTACATGGGTGAGAGCTTATGCAGCCCTTCCCTGGGGAGCACCCGCCTCATGACAAGGTCACCCACCTCGAGCGTCCTGGAGCGGACACTGTGGAAGTGGTACCGCCATAGCGTCTGCTGGTATCTTGCCGCCCGTAGTGCAGCTTCGCGGCGGCGTTCCTCCCCGGCATGAGGTCCATCCCCCGCGTGGCATCCTGCTGCATCTCATCAAACGCCAGGACCCGTGCGGAGCGATGCTTGACCTCGTGAGGGAGGACCTCTTCTGCTCCATAGACGAGGAAGAACAGGGTTTTTCCCGTGGGCTTGGTGGAGGTGGTGCGGATGGACCACAGCACGGACTGCAGCTCGTCGTGCCAGCCCATGCCGCAGGCTTCAAGCTTCTTCTTGAAGGTCCTGGTCTTGAGGCCTCTCAGGACCTCCGCGTTGGCGCGTTCAGCTTGGCCATTGCTCCGGGGGTGCGCCACTGAAGCGTAGCAAATCTGCGTTCCAAGGTTAGTGCAGTATGTTTTGAAGAGATTACTGGTGAACTGCGAGCCATTATCGGTGATGATGCGATTGGGGACCCCAAAACGGCTCATGAGGCCCTTGATGAACTTGACCGTAGAGCCAGCTGGGATGGTGCGGACGGCTTCCACCTCCACCCACTTCGTGAACTTGTCGATGGCAATGTAGAGGTATCGGTAGCCCCCAGGCGCTCGAGGGAACGGGCCCAAGATGTCTAGTCCCCAGACTACAAACGGCCACGAGAGTGGAATGGTCTAGAGGCCCTGAGCTGGCTGATGGATTTGCTTGGCGTGGAATTGGCACGCCTCGCAGGATCTCACCAGCTCAGTTGCGTCGTTGAGCGCCATAGGCCAGTAGAATCCGCTGCGGAATGCCTTGTCGACGAGGGTTGGTGATGACGAGTGGTGTCCGCAGTCCCCGCCGTGTATGTCGGCTAGCAGCTCTTTCTCATGTCCCCTGGAGATGCAACACAATGAAACGTCATTTGGCCGCTTCCTGTATAACTCACCGTCCTGGATGCAGTATGTCGTGGCTTACCGTGCCACACGCTCCGCGTCTTCCTCCTTCTCCGGCAGCGTCCCTTGCGTCAGGTATTCCTTGAATTCCTTAGTCCAGCATCCCTCCTGGGTCTCGAGCGCCAAGAGTAGACGCGCTCCCGTAGTCGGGCCATAGGCTGGGGCTCCCGCGGCAGGTGGCTGCGGGAGCTCCTCCCGAGGCTGTGCTGTCCTTGAAAGCGGTGGTGTCGCCGATGGCTTGAAGAGCCGCTCCTCGAAGACGCCAGGCTCTTGGGGCTGTCGCTTGGATGCCCTTCTGGCGATGTCGTAGGCTTCCTTGTTGGTTCCCCGGGGCACGTGTTGCAACTCCAAGCCCAGGAACTGCTTCTCCATCTTGCGCACTTCCGTGAGGTATGCCTCCATGTGTTCATCCTTCGGCTCGTGTACCTTGTTGGAGAAGTTGACGAGGAGCTGCGAGTCGCCCCTGATGGTGAGACGCTTCACCCCCAGTGCCGTCGCAGCCTTCAGGCCGGCTATGAGGCCTTCATACTCTGCAATGTTGTTGGAGACCTTCTCGCCCTGCTGGAAGCAGAGCTGCACGGCATAGTAGAGCTTGTCCTGAGTGGGCGAGATGAGCACTGCTCCAGCCCCCGCGCCTTGGCGCGCGAAGGCACCATCAAAATACATGACCCAGCTGTCGGGCGCCTCACTTCCCGGCGAGAGGGGCCGGTCCTCGCCTATTTCAAGCGTCGGGGCGTCCGTCCATTCTGCCACGAAATTGGCGAGCGTGGCTCCCTTGATGACCATGGTGGTGTTGGACTCCAACTGGAATGCCTGCGGCTCGATGTTCCACTCGGCGGCCCTCCCGGCGGAGTTGGGGCTCCTGAGCACCCTCTCCAGTGGGTAGGCCGAGACGACCTTGATGGGGTGGCCTTGAAAGTAGTGTTGCGGCTTTCGTGAGGCCACCAGGAGCGTGAGTAGGAGCTTCTGAGGCATGGGGTACCGTGCTCTTGCATCCCGCAACACCGTGCTGACGAAGTATACCGGGTCCTCGACGAGGGTAGGCACGCTGATGAGGCTTGCGCCTTCCGGGAGTTGGGGTGCCTCCTGAGGTGGTGGAGCCCCCAACGCTTGATCGCTTGTCGGGGCCTTTGCGGGTTCGGGGGCGTCGTCCTGCTGAGCTTGATCCTCTATTGTCGCTGCTGCAGCCCTTGCGGCACCCTCCTGGTCTTGCGTCGTCTCTGCTGGGGGCGTAGCTCAGCGCGATGCGCCCTTGGCTTGGTATTATTCCTGAACCGCCACTAGAGCCACGCTGGAAGAGTGGGGAGTGGCAGCAAGATAAAGCACTAGGGGCTCGAGAGGTCGCAGTGCCACCATCACTTGAGGGCTGGTCAGGTATCTCTTGAGGTCTTGAAATGCTCGGTCGGCCTCTAGGGTCCTCTCAAATGGGCCCTTCTTCTTCATCAGCTTGAAGAAGGGTAGGGCGCTCTCTCCCAGCTTGGAAATGAAGCGTCCCAATGCAGTCACCTGTCCAGCAAGATTCTGCGTTTCCTTGAGGGTTTGCGGTGGACTCATGTCTTTAATGGCCTTGACCTTCTCTGGGTTGGCCTCGATCCCCCTGTGGGACACAAGGAAGCCCAGCGGCTTGCCGGAAGGGACGCCAAACACGCACTTCTCCGGGTTGAGTCGCAAGTCCACTTGGCGGAGGCTTTCAAAGGTCTCCTCCAGGTCTTGGATCAAGGTCCTCGCCTATCGAGACTTCACCATTATGTCGTCGACGTAGGCTTCAGCGTTCCTCCCGAGCTGCCGACCCAAGGCGATGTGCATGAGCCGTTGGAAGGTTGCACCTGCGTTGCGCAGCCCGAAAGGCATGCAAGTGTAGCAGTACACCCCGCACAGGGTCAGGAAGGCTGTCTTCTCCACATCTTCTACCGCCATCTTGATCTGGTGATATCCTGAGAACGCATCTAGGAAGCACAGTAAGTCACACTCAGTAGTGGAGTCGACGATCTGGTTGATGCGTGGAAGAGGGAACGGATCTTGAGGGCAGGCCTTGTTGAGGTTGGTGAAGTCGACGCACATTCGCTCCTTCCCGCCTTTCTTGGGCACGACGACGGGGTTTGCTAGCCACTCGGGGTACCGAACCTCGCGAATGACACCCGCAGCCTCCAACTTGCGGGTCTCTTGGACGATGAAAGCTTGCTTCTTTGTGGACTGCCGCCTCGCCTTCTGCTCTACGGGGCCTACATTGGGGCACACCTTCAGGTGGTGCTCTATCACCCCTCTTGGGACCCCTACCAGCTGATCGGGATCCTAAGCGAACACTTCCTTGTTTGCGCGCAAGAACTTCACCAGCGCCTCCTCCCGACTAGGCTCTAGGCTGGCACATATGGTAAAGGTTGCCCCCGAGGACCCGTCCTCCTCGACTGGCACTTGCTTGGTTTCTGCCCTGTCTTGAGTGAACAACTGCTTCTTCTTGGTTGTGCGGCTCCCTTGGCCATGGAGGCATCCGCGTTGGCGGGATACGCTGTCGCGGTGGTCTTGAGGGCGAGCTTGAGCGTCATCAAGGCTTCCTTGGTGTCCCCAACTACCGTGAGGACACTCTTGCTCCTAGGCATCTTCATGAGGTTGTAGGCCAGATGGGTTGCCGCCATGAACTGAGCCAGGGCCGGGTACCCGAGGATGGCGTTGTACGGGAGGCCGATGTGGGCGATATCGAAGTCGACCAGCTCGGTGTGGTAGTTGTCACGCATGCCGAAGGTCACGGGGAGGCGGATCATCCCCAGGAAGCGGGCGGAGCCTCCACCAACCCCTGAGAAAGGCTTTGTAGGGCGGAGCCGCTCCAGCAGTATGTGAAGAAGGCTGAAGGCCTCGACGGAGAGCATGTTGAGGCCAGCGCCGCCGTTGATGAGCATCTTGGTGATGGACACGTGGCAGATAGTGGGCGTGCAAAGCATTGGGAGCTCACCCGAGCCGATGGTGGAGACGGAATGATCCCCTGAGTCGAAGGTGAGGTCGGCCTCGGGCGCGGCCCAGCCCGGCGGAGCCCCCGGGCGCTTGGAAGTGGCGCCGATCTGGCGAAAGAACGGCTTGACGTGACAATCCGAAGGTGGTGCTTGTGAGCCGCCGAGGAGGGCCGCAACCGCGTGGTGTGATGTCTACTACACAACCTTCTTCTTGTAGACGTTGTCGGGCCTCCAAGTGCAGAGGTTTGTAGGACAGTAGCAAATTTCCCTCAAGTGGATGACCTAAGGTTTATCAATCCGTAGGAGGCGTAGGATGAAGATGGTCTCTCTCAAGCAACCATGCAACCAAATAACAAAGAGTCTCTTGTGTCCCCAACACACCCAATACAATGGTAAATTGTATAGGTGCACTAGTTCGGTGAAGAGATGGTGAAACAAGTGGTATATGGATAGTAGATAAAGGTATTTGTAATCTGAAATAATAAAAACAGCAAGGTAGCAAGTGATAAAAGTGAGCGTAAACGGTATTGCAATGATAGGAAACAAGGCCTAGGGTTCATACTTTCACTAGTGTAAGTCCTCTCAACAATACTAACATAATTGGATCATAAAACTATCCCTCAACATGCAACAAAGAGTCACTCCAAAGTCACTAATAGCGGAGAATGAACGAAGAGATTATGGTAGTGTACAAAACCACCTCAAAGTTATTCCTTCCAATCAATCTGGTGGGCTATTCCTATAAGTGTCACAAACAGCCCTAGAGTTCGTACTAGAATAACACCTTAAGATACAAATCAACCAAAACCCTAATGTCACCTAGATACTCCAATGTCACCTCAAGTATCCGTGGGTATGATTATACGATATGCATCATACAATCTCAATTCATCTATTCAACCAACACAAATGACCTCAAAGAGTGCCCCAAAATTCTACCGGAGAATCACGACGAAAACGTGTGCCAACCCCTATGCATAGGTTCCCAATGTCATGAAACCTGCAAGTTAGTCACCTTAACATACATCAAGTGGCACATGGTATCCCATTGTCACCACAGATATCCACGGCAAGACATACATCAAGTGTTCTCAAGTCTTTAAAGACTCAATCCGATAAGATTACTTCAAAGGGGAAACTCGATTCATTACAAGAGAGAAGAGGGGGGAAGAAACATCATAGGATCCAAATATAATAGCAAAGCTCGCGATACATCAAGATCGTATCATCTCAAGAACACGAGAGAGAGAGAGAGAGATCAAACACATAGCTACTGGTACATACCCTCATCCCCGAGGGAGAACTACTCCATCCTCGTCATGGAGAGCACCGGGATGATGAAGATGGCCACCGGTGAGGGTTCCCCCCTTCGGCAGGGTGCCGGAACAGGGTCCCGATTGACTTTTGGTGGCTACGGAGGCTTTTGGTGGCGGAACTCCCGATCTATCTCTGTTCTGGAAGTTTTAGGGTACGTGAGTATATATGGGTGAAAGGAGTACGTCGGTGGAGCTTCGGGGGCCCCACGAGGCAGGGGGCGTGCCCCCCACCCTCGTGGGCAGCTCCCGTATCTTCTGACGTGAGGTCCAAGTCCATCAGGTGTGTTTCCTTCCAAAAATAACTTCTCCAGCTGATTTCGTTCCGTTTCGACTCCGTCTGATATTCCTTTTCTTCAGAACACTGAAATAGGCATAAAACAGCAAATCTGGGTTGGGCCTCTGGTTAATAGGTTAGTCCCAAAAATAATATAAAAGTGGATAATAAAGCCCAATATTGCCCAAAATAGTAGATAATATAGCATGGAGCAATCAAAAATTATAGATACGTTGGAGACGTATCAAGCATCCCCAAGCTTAATTCCTGCTCGTCCTCGAGTAGGTAAATGATAAAAAAGAATTTTTGATGCGGAGTGCTACTCGGCATAATTTCAATGTAATTCTTCTTAATTGTGGCATGAATATTCAGATCCATAAGATTCAAGACAAAATTTCATATTGACATAAAAATAATAATACTTCAAGCATACTAATAAAGCAATCATGTCTTCTCAAAATAACATGGCCAAAGAAAGTTATCCCTACAAAATCATATAGTCTGGCTATGCTCCATCTTCACCACACAAAATATTTAAATCATGCACAACCCCGATGACAAGCCAAGCAATTGTTTCATACTCTAACTTTTTCAAAACTTTTTCAATCTTCACGCAATACATGAGCGTGAGCCATGGACATAGCACTATAGGTGGAATAGAATGGTGGTTGTGGAGAAGACAAAAAGGGAGAAGATAGTCTCACATCAACTAGGCGTATCAATGGGCTATGGAGATGCCCATCAATATATATCAATGTGATTGAGTAGGGATTGCCATGCAACGGATGCACTAGAGCTATAAGTGTATGAAAGCTCAACAAAAGAAACTAGTGGGTGTGCATCCAACTTGCTTGCTCACGAAGACCTAGGGAATTTTGAGGAAGCCCGTCATTGGAATATACAAGCCAAGTTCTATAATGAAAGATTCCCACTAGTATATGAAAGTGACAACATAGGAGACTCTATATCATGAAGATCATGGTGCTACTTTGAAGCACAAGTGTGGTAAAAGGATAGTAGCATTGTCCCTTCTCTCTTTTTCTCTCATTTTTTTATTTTATTTATTTATATATATTTTTATTTGGGCCTTCTCTTTTTTTATGGCCTCTTTTTTTCTTTTTTTATTTGGGCTTCTTTGGCCTCTTTTATTTATTTATTTTTGTCCGGAGTCTCATCCCGACTTATGGGGGAATCATAGTCTCCATCATCCTTTCCTCACCGGGACAATGCTCTAATAATGATGATCATCACACTTTTATTTACTTACAACTCGATACTTAGAACAAGATATGACTCTATATGAATGCCTCCGGCGGTGTACCGGGATGTGCAATGACTCATGAGTGACATGTATGAAAGAATTATGAATGGTGGCTTTGCCACAAATACGATGTCAACTACATGATCATGCAAAGCAATATGACAATGATGAAGCGTGTCATAATAAACGGAACGGTGGAAAGTTGCATGGCAATATATCTCGGAATGGCTATGGAAATGCCATAATAGGTAGGTATGGTGGCTGTTTTGAGGAAGGTATATGGTAGGTGTATGATACCGGCGAAAGTTGCGCGATATTAGAGAGGCTAGCAAAGGTGGAAGGGTGAGAATGCGTATGATCCATGGACTCAACATTAGTCATAAAGAACTCATATACTTATTGCAAAAATCTAGAAGTTATCAAAGCAATGTATTACGCGCATGCTCCTAGGGGGATAGATTGGTAGGAAAATATCATCGCTCGTCCCCGACCGCCACTCATAAGGAAGACAATCAATAAATAAATCATGCTGTGACTTCATCACATAACGGTTCACCATACGTGCATGCTACGGGAATCGCAAACTTCAACACAAGTATTTCTCAAATTCATAACCACTCAACTAGCATGACTCTAATATCACCATCTCCATACCTCAAAACAATTATCAAGTATCAAACTTCTCATAGTATTCAACACACTCATAAGAGAATTTTATTATTCTTGAATACCTAACATATTAGGATTTTAAGCAAATTACCATGCTATTTAAGACTCTCAAAATAATCTAAGTGAAGCATGAGAGTTCATCTATTTCTTCAAAATAAAACTACCACCATGCTCTAAAAGGTATAAGTGAAACACTAGAGCGAACGACAAACTACTCCGAAGAATATAAGTGAAGCTCAATGAGTAGTCAAATAATTATGCAACTATGTGAAGACTCTCTAACATTTAAGAATTTCAGATATTTATACTTTATTCAAACAGCAAGCAAAACTAAAGAAAATAAAATGACGCCCCAAGCAAAACACATATCATGTGGCGAATAAAAATATAGCTCCAAGTAAAGTTACCGATGAACGAAGACGAAAGAGGGGATGCCTTCCAGGGCATCCCCAAGCTTAGGCTCTTGGTTGTCCTTCAATATTACCTTGGGGTGACTTGGGCATCCCCAAGCTTAGGCTCTTGCCACTCCTTATTCCATAGTCCATTGAATCCTTACCCAAAACTTGAAAACTTCACAACACAAAACTTAACAGAAAACTCATAAGCTCCGTTAGCGAAAGAAAACAAAACACTACTTCAAGGTACTGTAATGAACTCATTATTTATTTATATTGGTATTAAACCTACTGTATTACAACTTCTCTATGGTTTATAAACTATTTTAATAGCCATAGATTCATCAAAATAAGCAAACAACACAATGAAAACAGAATCTGTCAAAAACAGAACAGTCTGTAGTAATCTGTAACTAACGCAAACTTATGGAACCCCAAAAATTCTAAAATAAATTTCTGGACCTGAGGAATTTATCTATTAATCATCTGCAAAAAGAATTAACTAAATAGCACTCTCCAAATAAAAATGGCAGCAATTCTCGTGAGCGCTAAAGTTTCTGTTTTTTACAGCATGATCGCAAAGACTTTCCCCGAGTCTTCCCAAAGGTTATACTTGGCACAAACACTAATTAAAAGCATAAAACCACATATAAACAGAGGCTAGATGAATTATTTATTACTAAACAGGAACTAAAAGGAAGGAACTAAAATAAAATTGGGTTGCCTCCCAACAAGCGCTATCGTTTAATGCCCCTAGCTAGGCATGATGATTTCAATGATGCTCACATAAAAGATAAGAATTGTAACATAAAGAGAGCGTCATGAAGAATATGACTAGCACATTTAAGTCTAACATACTTCCTATGCATAGGGATTTTCTGAGCAAACAACTTGTGGGAACAAGAATCAACTTGCATAGGAAGGTAAAATAAGCATAACTTCAAAATTTTAAGCACATAGAGAGGAAACTTGATATTATTGCAATTCCTAAAAACATATATTCCTCCCTCATAATAATTTTCAGTAGAATCATGAATGAATTCAACAATATAACCAGAACCTAAAGCATTCTTTTCATGATCTACAAGCATGCAAAATTTACTACTCTCCACATAAGCAAAATTCTTCTCATGAACAGTAGTGGGAGCAAACTCAACAAAATAACTATCATGTGATTGAAAATTAAGATCAAGATGACAAGTTTCATGGTTATAATTATTCTTTAAAGCATATGTGTCATCACAATAATCATCATAGATAGGAGGCATGCTTTCATCATAATAAATTTGCTCATCAAAGCTTGGGGGACAAAAAATATTATCTTCATCAAACATAGCTTCCCCAAGCTTGTGGCTTTGCATATCATTAGCATCATAGATATTCAAGGAATTCATACTAACAACATTGCAATCATGCTCATCATTCACATATTTAGTGCCAAACATTTTATAGTTTTCTTCTTCTAGCACTTGAGCACAATTATCCTTCCCATCATACTCACGAAAGATATTAAAAAGATGAAGCGTATGAGACAAACTCAATTCCATTTTTTTATAGTTTTCTTTTATAAAATAAACTAGTGATAAAACAAGAAACTAAAAGACTCGATTGCAAGATCTAAAGATATACCTTCAAGTGCTAACCTCCCCGGCAACGGTGCCAGAAAAGAGCTTGATGTCGACTACACAACCTTCTTCTTGTAGACGTTGTTGGGCCTCCAAGTGCATAGGTTTGTAGGACAGTAGCAAATTTCCCTCAAGTGGATGACCTAAGGTTTATCAATCCGTAGGAGGCGTAGGATGAAGATGTTCTCTCTCAAGCAACCCTGCAACCAAATAACAAAGAGTCTCTTGTGGCCCCAACACACCCAATACAATGGTAAATTGTATAGGTGCACTAGTTCGGCGAAGAGATGGTGAAACAAGTGGTATATGGATAGTAGATAAAGGTATTTGTAATCTGAAATAATAAAAACAGCAAGGTAGAAAGTGATAAAAGTGAGTGTAAACGGTATTGCAATGATAGGAAACAAGGCCTAGGGTTCATACTTTCACTAGTGTAAGTCCTCTCAACAATACTAACATAATTGGATCATAAAACTATCCCTCAACATGCAACAAAGAGTCACTCCAAAGTCACTAATAACGGAGAATGAACGAAGAGATTATGGTAGTGTACGAAACCACCTCAAAGTTATTCTTTCCAATCAATCCGGTGGGCTATTCCTATAAGTGTCACAAACAACCCTAGAGTTCGTACTAGAATAACACCTTAAGATACAAATCAACCAAAACCCTAACGTCACCTAGATACTCCAATGTCACCTCAATTATCCATGGGTGTGATTATACGATATGCATCACACAATCTCAATTCATCTATTCAACCAACACAAAGGACCTCAAAGAGTGCCCCAAAATTCTACCGGAGAATCACGACGAAAACGTGTGCCAACCCCTATGCATAGGTTCCCAATGTCACGAAACCCGCAAGTTGGTCACCTTAACATACATCAAGTGGCACGTCGCATCCCATTGTCACCACAGATATCCACGGCAAGACATACATCAAGTGTTCTCAAGTATTTAAAGACTCAATCCGATAAGATTACTTCAAAGGGGAAACTCGATTCATTACAAGAGAGAAGAGGGGGAAGAAACATCATAGAATCCAAATATAATAGCAAAGCTCGCGATACATCAAGATCGTATCATCTCAAGAACACGAGAGAGAGAGAGAGAGATCAAACACATAGCTACTGGTACATACCCTCAGCCTCGAGGGAGAACTACTCCCTCCTCGTCATGGAGAGCACCGGGATGATGAAGATGGCCACCGGTGAGGGTTCCCCCCTCCGGCAGGGTGCCGGAACAGGGTCCCGATTGACTTTTGGTGGCTACGGAGGCTTTTGGCGGCGGAACTCCCGATCTATCTCTGTTCTGGAAGTTTTAGGGTATGTGAGTATATATGGGTGAAAAGAGTACGTCATTGGAGCTTCGGGGGCCCCACGAGGCAGGGGGCGCACCCTAGGGGGGTGGGCGCGCCCCCCACCCTCGTGGGCAGCTCCCGTATCTTCTGACGTGAGGTCCAAGTCCATTAGGTGTGTTTCCTTCCAAAAATAACTTCTCCAGTTGATTTCGTTCCGTTTCGACTCCGTCTGATATTCCTTTTCTTCAAAACACTGAAATAGGCATAAAACAGCAAATCTGGGCTGGGCCTCCGGTTAATAGGTTAGTCCCAAAAATAATATAGAAGTGGATAATAAAGCCCAATATTGCCCAAAACAGTAGATAATATAGCATGGAGCAATCAAAAATTATAGATGCGTTGGAGACGTATCATGGTGCGCCGGCGCCACGTAGCGCGCAGCGAGGAGGCCGCGCAACTCCTCCTAGGATGCCACCATGGATCCGGGGAGGTTGAGCAGCCAGGCGCACGGTGCGCCAGTGAGGGCCATGGGAAGCCAGTTGGCCATGACCTTGTCGTCGCCCCGGGCCTTAAGGACGGCCTCCTCATATGTCAGCAGGAAAGCCGACGGGTCCGCCGCGCCGTCGTAGCGTGGCGGCATCTCCGGCTTGAACTTGGGTGGCCACTGCACCTGCCGCAAGGCGGGAGCAATGGCTCGAAGCCCCCAAGCGTCACTGTGAGCACCCGTAGATCCAGCCGGGAGGGTGGCGCCAGCCATGGAGAATGGGCATGAAGATGGTGGAGCGCGAATCGACAGGAGGAAAACTCCGGTGCACCCCTACCTGGCATGCCAAATGTCGGATTTCGGGTTCCAACAAAACCCTTTAGGTTCGAACACTGGGGTGCGCGCGAAGATCTCTCCCTCACTGATCACGCCCACAAAAACTTCGCGATCTCTAGGCTAGTCACACAAACTCACAACACACGAGACACAAGATTTATACTGGTTCGGGCCATCGTTGTGGTGTAACACCCTACTCCAGTGTGGTGGTGGTGGATTGCCTCTTGGGCTGAGGATGAACAGTACAGGGGGAAGAATAGCCTCTTGAGGAGAGGTGTTCTTGTGCTTGGTGAACTTGTGGTTGTGTGGATGGATCCGTCCCCCTCTAACGTGGTGGCTACTCCTATTTATAGAGGCCCTAGTCCTCTTCCCAAATATTGAGCGGGAAGGGATGCCACAACGGCCAATTCGAAAGGGGACAGCTAGTACAACTTATCCTGACAAAAGTAGTCTTCGCCTGCTAAAGGCTCTGGTGGTGACGCCGTCTTGGGCTCCACGGTGACCTCCGTCCTGCCGTCCTCTGATCTTGGCGTCGTTGCACCGATATGGAAACCTTTGCCTGATGTCTCGGAACTCTTTGCCTACGCTTGCCTCCTTAGCACCAAAGAGGAAACAAGGACACTGTGTGCGCTGGCGCCCGCCTGGCGCCCGCCTTGCCTTGGTCGTCATGGATCACGTCACTGGAGCCTCGCGAGGTTTGTCTTGCCTTGATCTCTCCGCCCCTCGCGAGCCATCCTGGTGAGGCCGCTCCCGAGAAGGTCTTGTGTCGTCCGCCTCGCGAGGCTTGGCCCCTCGCGAGGGTCTTGAATACTTGTTGGTGGAGGTGGGCCGTACGGGCCCGCTTGCAGATCCACGCTGTGGGCAGCAGGTAGGCAAGTCTGGGGACCCCCATTCCCAGAATGCCAACATTGCGGTTCTCCGGAAGGGTTTCGCCAAGCACCACAGAGGAGGCGAATGAGGAGGTGTTGGAGGAGGGGGAGGGCTGCGCCAGGGAAGGGTTGCGGATGCCCTCTCTCTCCCTCACTACATATAAGGGGAAGGGGGAGGATGAGGCACCCTAGGGTTTCCCTAGGGGAGGGGAGGTGGCCACAGGGGAAACCCTAGATGGGTTTGGGCGCCCCCACCCCTAGGAAACTTGCCTCCCAAGCCGGGAGGGGTAGCTGCCCTACGGGAGGCGCCCCCACCACTCCAGGTTATGTGAGAGGGGGTGGGAGGGGCGCACAACCCCTTAGTGGGCTGGTGTGCCCCCTCCCCTTGGCCCATAAGCCCCCCCCCAATGCTTGTCGCGGCCTCCGAGACACCTTTTGGGCATGCTGGTCGTCACCGGTATTCCCAGAACATTTCTGGACTCCAATACCCTTCGTCCAATATGTCGATCTTCACCTCCGGACCATTCCAGAGTTCCTCATCATGTCCGAGATCTCATCCGGGACTTCGAACAACCTTTGGTAACCACATACAATTTCCTATAACAACTCTAGCGTCATCGAGCCTTAAGTGTGTAGACCCTATGGGTTCGGGAACCATGCAGACATGACCGAGACATTTCTTCGGCTAATAACCAACAACGGGATCTGGATACCCATGTTGGCTCCCACTGAAGGAAATATGCCCTAGAGGCAATAATAAAGTTATTATTTATTTCCTTATATCATGATAAATGTTTATTATTCATGCTAGAATTGTATTAACCGAAAACATAATACATGTGTGAATAGATAGACAAACAGAGTGTCACTAGTATGCCTCTACTTGACTAGCTCGTTAATCGAAGATGGTTATGTTTCCTAACCATGAACAAAAGAGTTGTTATTTGATTAACGGGATCACATCATTAGAAGAATGATGTGATTGACATGACCCATTCCATTAGCTTAGCACTCGATCGTTTAGTATGTTGCTATTGCTTTCTTCATGACTTATACATGTTCCTATGACTATGAGATTATGCAACTCCCGTTTGCCGGAGGAACACTTTGTGTGCTACCAAACGTCACAACGTAACTGGGTGATTATAAAGGAGCTCTACAGGTGTCTCCAAAGTTACATGTTGGGTTGGCGTATTTCGAGATTAGGATTTGTCACTCTGATTGTCGGAGAGGTATCTCTGGGCCCTCTCGATAATGCACAGCACATAAGCCTTGCAAGCATTGCAACTAATGAGTTAGTTGTGAGATTATGTATTACGGAACGAGTAAAGAGACTTGCCGGTAACAAGATTGAACTAGGTATTAAGATACCGACGATCGAATCTCGGGCAAGTAACATACCGATGACAAAGGGAACACCATATGTTGTTATGCGGTCTGACCGATAAAGATCTTCGTAGAATATGTGGGAGCCAATATGAGCATCCAGGTTCCGCTATTGGTTATTGACCGGAGACATGTCTCGGTCATGTCTACATTGTTCTCGAACCCGTAGGGTCCGCACGCTTAAGGTTTCGATGATAGTTATATTATGAGTTTATAAGTTTTGATGTACCGAAAGAGTTCGGAGTCCTGGATGAGATCGGGAACATGACGAGGAGTCTCGAAATGGTCGAGACGTAAAGATCGATATATTGGACGACTATATTCGGACATCGGAAAGGTTCCGAGTGATTCAGGTATTTTCGGAGGTACCGGGGAGTTACGGGAATACGAGGAAGAAGCAATGGGCCTTAATGGGCCTTAGTGGGAAGGACCAGGAGGTGGCGCGCGCCCCTCCCAAGCCCAGTCCGAATTGGACAAGGGGTTTGGGGAGCGGCCCCTCTCTCCCTTCCTTCCCCTCTTTCCCCCTTCCCCCCTTCTCCTAGTTGAACTAAGAAAGGAGGAAACCTACTCCAACTAGGAGTAGGAATCCTACTCCCCTGGCGCGCCCCTCCTAGGGCCGGCCTCCTTCCCCCTTGCTCCTTTATATACGGGGGCAGGGGGGCACCTCTAGACACAGAAGTTGATCTTCATGATCATTTTCTTAGCCGTGTGCGGTGCCCCCCTCCACCATAATCCTCGATAATATTGTAGCGGTGCTTAGGCGAAGCCCTGCGACAGTAGAACATCAAGATCGTCACCACGCCGTCGTGCTGATGGAACTCTTCCCCGACACTTTGCTGGATCGGAGTCCGGGGATCGTCATCGAACTGAACGTGTGCTAGAACTCGGAGGTGCCGTAGTTTCGGTGCTTGATCGGTCGGGCCGTGAAGACGTACAACTACATCAACCGCATTGTGCTAATGCTTCCGCTGTCGGTCTACGAGGGTACGTAGACAACACTCTCCCCTCTCGTTGCTATGCATCACCATGATCTTGCGTGTGCGTAGGAAATTTTTTGAAATTACTACGTTCCCCATCAGTGGCATCCGAGCCAGGTTTTATGCGTTGATGTTGTGCACGAGTAGAACACAAGTGAGTTGTGGGCGATATAAGTCAGACTGCTTACCAGCATGTCATACTTTGGTTCAGCGGTATTGTTGGATGAAGCGGCCCGGACCAACATTACGCGTACGCTTACACGAGACTGGTTCTACCGACGTGCTTTGCACACAGGTGGCTGGCGGGTGTCAGTTTCTCCAACTTTAGTTGAACTGAGTGTGGCTACGCCCGGTCCTTGCGAAGGTTAAAACAGCACCAACTTGACAAACTATCGTTGTGGTTTTGATGTGTAGGTAAGTACGGTTCTTGCTAAGCTCGTAGCAGCCACGTAAAACTTGCAACAACAAAGTAGAGGACGTCTAACTTGTTTTTGCAGGGCATGTTGTGATGTGATATGGTCAAGACGTGATGAGATATAAGTTGTTGTATGAGATAATCATGTTTTGTTGAAGTTATCGGCAACTGGCAAAAGCCTTATGGTTGTCTCTCTATTGCATAAGATGGAAGCGCCCAATAATTGCTTTACTTTATCGCTATGCGATAGCAATAGTTGCAAGAGCAATTGTTGGCGAGACGACCACGTGACGACACATTGATATAGATCAAGATGATGGAGATCATGGTGTCATGCTGGTGACGATAGAGATCATGACAGTACTTTGGAGATGGAGATCAAAGGTGCAAGATGATGATGGCCATATCATGTCACATATTTTGATTGCATATGATGTTTATATTTTATACATATTTTTTTGCTTAGTTTGACGGTAGCATTTTAAGATTGTCTCTCACTAATTATCAAGAAGTTTTCTCCCTGAGTATGCACCATTGCGAAAGTTCTTCGTGCTGAGACACCACGTGATGATCGGGTGTGATAGGCTCTATGTTCAAATACAACGGGTGCAAAACAGTTGCACACGCAGAATACTCAGGTTATACTTGACGAGCCAAGCATATACAGATATGGCCTCGGAACACGGAGACCGAAAGGTCGAGCGTGAATCATATAGTAGATATGATCAACATAGTGATGTTCACCAATGAAGCTACTCCATCTCACGTGATGATCGGACATGGTTTAGTTGATTTGGATCACGTGATCACTTAGAGGATTAGAGGGATGTCTATCTAAGTGGGAGTTCTTAAGTAATATGATTAATTGAACTTTAAATTTATCATGAACTTAGTCCTGGTAGTATTTTGCAAATTATGTTGTAGATCAATAGCTCGCGTTGTTGCTTTCATATGTTTATTTTGATATGTTCGTAGAGAAAATTGTGTTGAAAGATGTTAGTAGCAATGATGCGGATTGGATCCGTGATCTGAGGTTTATCCTCATTGCTGTATAGAAGAATTATGTCCTTGATGCACCGCTAGGTGACAGACCTATTGCAGGAGCAGATGTAGACGTTATGAATGTTTGGCTAGCTCAATATGATGACTACTTGATAGTTTAGTGCACCATGCTTAACGGCTTAGAATCGGGACTTCAAAGACGTTTTGAACGTCATGGACCATATGAGATGTTCCAGGAGTTGAAGTTAATATTTCAAGCAAATACCCGAGTTGAGAGATATGAAGTCTCCAACAAGTTCTATAGCTAAAAGATGGAGGAGAATCGCTCAACTAGTGAGCATGTGCTCAGATTGTCTGGGTACAACAATTGCTTGAATCAAGTGGGAGTTAATCTTCCAGATAAAATAGTGATTGACAGAATTCTCTAGTCACCATCACCAAGTTAGTAGAACTTCGTGATGAACTATGATATGCAAGGGATAACGGAAACGATTCCCAAGCTCTTCGTAATGCTAAAATTGACGAAGGTAGAAATCGAGAAAAATATCAAGTGTTGATGGTAGACAAGACCACTAGTTTCAAGAAAAAGGCAGAGGGAAGAAGGGGAACTTCAAGAAGAACAGCAAGCAAGTTGCTGCTCAAGTGAAGAAGCCCAAGTCTGGTCCTAAGCCTGAGACTAAGTGCTTCTACTGCAAAGGGACTGGTCACTGGAAGCGGAACTACCCCAAGTGATTGGCGGATAAGAAGGATGGCAAAGTGAACATAAGTATATTTGATATACATGTTATTGATGTGTACTTTACTAGTGTTTATAGCAACCCCTCAGTATTTGATACTAGTTCAGTTGCTAAGATTAGTAACTCGAAACGGGAGTTGCAGAATAAATAGAGACTAGTTAAGGGTGAAGTGACGATGTGTGTTGGAAGTGGTTCCAAGATTGATATGATCATCATCGCACACACTCCCTATACTTTCGGGATTAATGTTGAACCTAAATAAGTGTTATTTGGTGTTTACGTTGAGCATGAATATGATTTGATCATGTTTATTGTAATATGGTTATTCATTTAAGTAAGAGAATAAATTGTTGTTCTGTTTACATGAATAAAACCTTATATGGTTACACACCCAATGAAAATAGTTCATTGGATCTCGATCGTAGTGATACACATATTCATAATATTGAAACCAAAAGATGCGAAGTTAATAATGATAGTGCAACTTATTTGTGGCACTGCCGTTTAGGTCATATTGGTGTAAAGCGCATGAAGAAACTCCATGTTGATGGGATTTTGGAATCACTAGATTATGAATCACTTGGTGCTTGCGAACCATGCCTTATAGGCAAGATGACTAAAGACTCCGTTTTCCGGAACAATGGAGCGAGCAACGGACTTATTGGAAATAATACATACTGATGTATGCGATCCGATGAGTGTTGAAGCTCGTGGCGGGTATCGTTATTTTCTGACCTTCACATATGATTTGAGCAGATATGGGTATATCTACTTGATGAAACATAAGTCTGAAACATTTGAAAAGTTCAAAGAATTTCAAAGTGAAGTGGAAAATCATCGTAAAAGGGAAAATATGGTTTCTACGATCTAATCGCAGAGACAAATATTTGAGTTACGAGTTTGGTCTTCAATTTAAACTATGTGGAATAGTTTCACAAATTCATGCCACCTGGAACACCACAGCATAATGGTGTGTCCGAACATCATAACCGTACTTTATTGGATATAGTGCAATCTATGATGTTTCTTATAGATTTACCAACATCGTTTTGGGGTTATGCATTAGAGACAGCTGCATTCACATAAAAAAGGGCACCATCTAAATCCGTTGAGACGACACCGTATGAACTGTGGTTTGGCAAGAAACCAAAGTTGTCATTTCTTAAAGTTTGGGGTTGTGATGCTTATATGAAAAGTTTCATCCTGATAAGCTCAAACCCAAATCGGAGAAATATGTCTTCATAGGATACCTAAAGGAGATTGTTGGGTACACCTTCTATCACAGATCCGAAGGCAAGACATTCGTTGCTAAGAATGGATCCTTTCTAGAGAAGGAGTTTCTCTCGAAAGAAGTGAGTGGGAGGAAAGTAGAACTTGATGAGGTAACTGTACCTGCTCCCTTATTGGAAAGTAGTTCATCACAGAAACTAGTTTCTGTGACACCTACACCAATTAGTGAGGAAGCTAATGATATTGATCATGAAACTTCAGATCAAGTTACTACTAAACCTCGTAGGTCAACCAGAGTAAGATCCGCACCAGTGTGGTATGGTAATCCTATTCTGGAGGTCATGTTACTTGACCATGACGAACCTACGAACTATGAGGAAGCGATGATGAGCCCAGATTCCGTGAAATGGCTCGAGGCCATGAAATCTGAGATGAGATCCATGTATGAGAACAAAGTATGGACTTTGATTGACTTGCCCAATGATCGGCGAGCCATTGAGATTAAATGGATCTTCAAGAGGAAGACGGACGCTGATAGTAGTGTTACTATCTACAAAGCTAGAATTGTCGCAAAAAGGTTTTCGACAAGTTCAAGGTGTTGACTACGATGAGAGTTTCTCACTCGTATCTATGCTTAAGTCTGTCCGAATCATGTTAGCAATTGCCGCATTTTATGAAATCCGGCAAATGGATAAACAAAACTGCATTCCTTAATGGATTTATTAAAGAAGAGTTGTATATGATACAACCAGAAGGTTTTGTCAATCCTAAAGGTGCTAACAAAATGTGCAAGCTCCAGTGATCCATCTATGGACTGGTGCAAGCATCTCGGAGTTGGAATATGCGCTTTGATGAGATGACCAAAGCATATAGTTTTATACAGACTTTCGGTGAAGTCTGTATTTACAAGAAAGTAAGTGGGAGCACTACAGCATTTCTGATAAGTATATGTGAATGACATATTGTTGATCGGAAATAATGTAGAATTATTCTGCAAAGCATAAAGGAGTGTTTTGAAAGAAGTTTTTCAAAGAAAGACCTTGGTGAAGCTGCTTACATATTAAGCATCAAGATCTATAGAGATAGATCAAGACGCTTGATAAGTTTTTTCAATGAGTACATACCTTGAAAATATTTTGAAGTAGTTCAAAAATGGAACAGTCAAAGAAAGAGTTCTTGGCTGTGTTACAAGGTGTGAAATTGAGTAAGACTCAAAGCCCGACCACGGCAGAAGATAGGAAGAGAATGAAAGTCATTCCCTATGCCTCAGCCATAGGTTCTATAAAGTATGCCATGCTGTGTACCAGATCTATTGTATACCCTACACTGTGTTAAGCAAAGGAGTACAATAGTGATCTAAGAGTAGATCACTGGACAGCGGTCAAAATTATCCTTAGTGGAATAAGGAAATATTTCTCAATTATGGAGGTGACAAAAGGTTCGTCGTAAAAAGTTACGTCGATGCAAGTTTTGACACAGATCTGCATGACTCTAAGTCTCGATCTAGATACATATTGAAAGTGGGAGCAATTAGCTAGAGTAGCTCCGTGCAGAGCATTGTAGACATAGAATTCGCAAAATACTTACGGATCTGTATGTGTCAGACCCGTTGACTAAAATTATCTCACAAACAAAACATGATCACACCTTAGTACTCTTTGGGTGTTAATCACATAAATGATGTGAACTAGATTACTGACTCTAGTAAACCCTTTGGGTATAGGTCACATGACGATGTGAACTATGGGTGTTAATCACATGGTGATGTGAACTATTAGTGTTGAATAACATGGCGATGTGAACTAGATTATTGACTCTAGTGCAAGTGGGAGACTGAAGGAAATATGCCCTAGAGGCAATAATAAATTTATTATTTATTTCCTTATATCATGATAAATGTTTATTATTCATGCTAGAATTGTATTAACCGGAAACATAATACATGTGTGAATACATAGACAAACAAAGTGTCACTAGTATGCCTCTACTTAACTAGCTCGTTAATCGAAGATGGTTATGTTTCCTAACCATGAACAAAAGAGTTGTTATTTGATTAACGGGATCACATCATTAGAAGAATGATGTGATTGACATGACCCATTCCATTAGCTTAGCACCCGATCGTTTAGTATGTTGCTATTGCTTTCTTCATGACTTATACATGTTCCTATGACTATGAGATTATGCAACTCCCGTTTGCCGGAGGAACACTTTGTGTGCTACCAAACGTCACAACGTAACTGGGTGATTATAAAGGAGCTCTACAGGTGTCTCCAAAGGTACATGTTGGGTTGGCGTATTTCGAGATTAGGATTTGTCACTCCGATTGTCGGAGAGGTATCTCTGGGCCCTCTCGGTAATGCACATCACATAAGCCTTGCAAGCATTGCAACTAATGAGTTAGTTGTGAGATGATGTATTACGGAATGAGTAAAGAGACTTGCCGGTAACGAGATTGAACTAGGTATTAAGATACCGACGATCGAATCTCGGGCAAGTAACATACCGATGACAAAGGGAACACCGTATGTTGTTATGCGGTCTGACCGATAAAGATCTTCATAGAATATGTGGGAGCCAATATGAGCATCCAGGTTCTGCTATTGGTTATTGACCGGAGACATGTCTCGGTCATGTCTACATTGTTCTCGAACCCGTAGGGTCCGCACGCTTAAGGTTTCGATGATAGTTATATTATGAGTTTATAAGTTTTGATGTACCGAAGGAGTTCAGAGTCCAGGGTGAGATCGGGGACATGATGAGGAGTCTCGAAATGGTCAAGACGTAAAGATTGATATATTGGACGACTATATTCGGACATCGGAAAGGTTCCGAGTGATTCGGGTATTTTCGGAGGTACCGGGGAGTTACGGGAATACGAGGAAGAAGCAATGGGCCTTAATGGGCCTTAGTGGGAAGGACCAGGAGGTGGCGCGCGCCCCTCCCAAGCCCAGTCCGAATTGGACAAGGGGTTTGGGGAGCGGCCCCTCTCTCCCTTCCTTCCCCTCTTTCCCCCTTCTCCTAGTTGGACTAGGAAAGGAGGAAACCTACTCCAACTAGGAGTAGGAATCCTACTCCCCTAGCGCGCCCCTCCTAGGGCCGGCCTCCTTCCCCCTTGCTCCTTTATATACGGGGGCAGGGGGCACCTCTAGACACAGAAGTTGATCTTCGTGATCGTTTTCTTAGCCGTGTGCGGTGCCCCCCTCCACCATAATCCTTGATAATATTGTAGCGGTGCTTAGGCGAAGCCCTGCGATAGTAGAACATCAAGATCGTCACTACGCCGTCGTGCTGACGGAACTCTTCCCCGACACTTCGCTGGATCGGAGTCCGGAGATCGTCATCGAGCTGAACGTGTGCTAGAACTCGGAGGTGCCGTAGTTTCGGTGCTTGATCGGTCGGGCCGTGAAGACGTACGGCTACATCAACCGCGTTGTGCTAACGCTTCCGCTGTCGGTCTACGAGGGTACGTAGACAACACTCTCCCCTCTCGTTGCTATGCATCACCATGATCTTGCGTGTGCATAGGAATTTTTTTGAAATTACTACGTTCCCCATCACCCACATGTTCCACGATGATCTCATCGGATGAACCACGATGTCGAGGATTCAATCAATCCCGTATAGAATTCCCTTTGTCCATCGGTATGTTACTTGCCCGAGATTCGATCGTCGGTATCCCCATACCTCGTTCAATCTCGTTACCGGCAAGTCTCTTTACTTGTTCCGTAACGCATGATCCCATGGCTAACTCCTTAGTCACATTGAGCTCATTATGATGATGCATTACCGAGTGGGCCCAGAGATACCTCTCCGTTATATGGAGTGACAAATCCCAGTCTTGATTCGTGCCAACCCAATAGACACTTTCGGAGATACCAGTAGTGTACCTTTATATACACCCAGTTACGTTGTGACGTTTGATACACCCAAAGCACTCCTACGGTATCCGAGAGTTGCACAATCTCATGGTCTAAGGAAATGATACTTGACATTAGAAAAGCTCTATTAAACGAACTACACGATCTTGTGCTATGCTTTGGATTGGAAACCATAACATCATTCTCCTAATGATGTGATCCCGTTATCAACGACATAAAATATCCATGGTCAGGAAACCATAACCATCTATTGATCAACGAGCTAGTCAACTAGAGGCTTACTAGGGACATGTTGTGGTCTATGTATTCACACATGTATTACGGTTTCTGGTTAGTACAATTATAGCATGAACAATAGACAATTATGATGAACAAGGAAATATAATAATAACCATTTTATTATTGCCTCTAGGGCATATTTCCAACCTGTCCCTATATTTATATGTTGAGCCTTGGGGTCGAAACTTGGAGTAAAAGCCTCCTCAAAGTCGGTTTTGCCCGAAAGGTAAGAGTCTTTCTCGGACTCCAAGGCTAGACGCTAGGGTCCCGGCGTCTACCCCCTAGACACCAGGGTTCCTGGCGTCTAGCCTCTGGTCTCCGCAAAACTTCCTTTTGTAGTTTCCAAAAGCCTCGTGGGCTTTCCCCTTTGGCCCAAATAAAGTGTTCTCATACCCAAACATTTCGAGAGACATCCGGAACCCCTTTCGATGAATTCCGGGACTCTTCCGGAGACCAAACTATTATCCTATATATCAATCTTTACCTCCGGACCATTCCGGAGCTCCACGTTATGTCCATGATCTCATCCGGGACTCCGAACAACATTCGGTCACCAACATACATAACTCATATAAAACTATATTGTCAACGAACGTTAACCGTGCGGACCCTACGGGCTCAAGAACTGTGTAGACATGACCGAGATACCTCTCTGGTCAATAACCAATAGCGGAACCTGGATGCCCATATTGGCTCCTACATATTCTACAAAGATCTTTATCCGTCGAACCTTTATGACAACATACGTAATTCCCTTTGTCTATCGGTATGTTACTTACCCGAGATTCGATCGTCGGTATGTTCATACCTAGTTCAATCTTGTTACCGGCAAGTCTCTTTACTCGTTCCGTAATACATCACCTTGTGACTAACTTCTTGCAAGGCTTCTTATGATGTGCATTACCGAGAGGGCCCAGAGATACCTCTCCGATACTCAGAGTGACAAATCATAATCTCGATCTATGCCAACCGAAAAAACACCTTCGCAGATACCTGTAGAGCATCTTTATAATCACCCAGTTACTTTGTGATGTTTGATAGCACACAAGTTATTCCTCCGGTGTCCGGGAGTTGCATAATCTCATGGTCAAAGGAATATGTATATGACATGAAGAAAGCAATAGCAATAAAACTGAACGATCAATATGCTAAACTAACAGATGGGTCTTGTCCATCACATCATTCTCCTAATGATGTGATCCCTTTCATCAAATGACAACACATGTCCATGGTTAGGAAACTTAACCATCTTTGATTAACGAGCTAGTCTAGTAGAGGCTCACTAGGGACACGGTGTTTTGTCTATGTATCCACACATGTATCAAGTTTCCGGTTAATACAATTTTAGCATGAATAATAAGCATTTATCATGATATAAGGAAATATAAGATAACAACTTTATTATTGCCTCTAGGGCATATTTCCTTTAGAGGCAATAATATTGTATTATTATATTTCCATTATTCATAGTTGAGAGGTTATATTCTATGCTATAACTGCTATGATCCTCGAATATGTGATTCAGTGGAAAACTCATATGCACGTGTGGAATGATAAACGGTAAACAATAGGTTCCCGGTCTCGCCTCTAAGACCAGCTCAAGTGTTGTTGGTGATCACGTTTTCCGGATCTTAAGATATCGTTAAGTGTAACGGTAGTCCTAAAACAATTGAGGGTATGAAGTTTGAAGAACGATCATATTGAATCGACCCAATACTTGTCTATTATACTATGTGATCGTATCGTCTAAAATCATCTGTTATAACACGAAGTGTTAGCATGTGTTTTAGTTCCTCAGACCATGAGAGTGTCTCGGTCACTTCCTACTGGATGGTGGGCTTTGGGGTTGCTCAAACGTCATCTGTAACAAGGTGATCACAACGACAACTTTCAGGTTCATCGGAAAGTTTGACAAGTGACCAGATAGCTTGAGAGTGGGATTTGCTCCTCTGACGATGGAGAGATATTCTTAGGGCCCTCTCGGTGTGACGGCATCCATCATCGTCTGGCCAGAAACAGGTTACTACGTCACGGGGATGCCGTAACACGTCAACGAGAAAGAAGAACAAAACCGGTAACGAGAGCAACGGTATAGTGAGCATGGTGATGACTCTGGAGGATACCGATGCACACTGGGTTTTGTGAAGTATTGCGAAGCAAAGGGAACATCACATGATAACCAAAGATTCACTGGAATATCATTCTTGTAATCATATGGACCGATATGGATGTCTACGGTCCACTATCAGTCATTAAACGAAGGGGTTTCGTTTATGTCTATGGTTACCGAACCTACGGGGTCACAAGCTTAAGGTAATCAAGATTTGCTGAGTGATAGTAGGACGGGAGTGATGAGAATATAATTGTGGAATTGTTTCATTAATATCCGGAATAGTTTCGAAAGTGTTTCGGGGTCATCGGAAGGGTTTCGGTGAATATCGGGTAATGTCGGGTATTACTGATTAATATATATAGGTGGAAAATGTTTCCGGGGATGTTAAATTATATATATATAATGCTCTGAAAATGTTTAGAACAAATATATATTTAATTTAATGTCAATGGGCCTAATAAGGCCAAGAGGTGGAAGGAACTTGGGCCACAAGGGGGCAAGTGGAAGTGGCACCCCCCTTTCCTAGTGTGTGTGTGGGTGGGGGCGAATCCTACTTGGGGAGGGAGTAGGACTCCCCCAAGGCTGGCGTACCAAGGGGGCTCCTTCCCTTTGGTGGTTGCCCTCTCCCTCCCCTCTAACCTATATACCACAAGTTTTGGGAGCCTCCTCTAGTTGATGTAGTTCTAGTTCTAGTTGGTCCTAGACTAATTAGAGCTAGCCCTAGCCACCTCTAATCCTCATAATTAGAAGCCCTATGTGGTTTTAATCTCCTCCCTCTAATTCTCCGGCGATGATTAGCTCTGGACGGCGAAGTGCTACCGGATCGTGAAGACCGTACGCTTGCAACCAAGTAGAGAGGTCGTGCTTTCGGTCTTCCGTTCGAGGGATCGTTCGTGGGCGGTTCGCGTGATCGTCATCAACGTTCGAGGGATTTCAAGTACGATCTAGACCGACTCATCTACTTCCGCTGCACTCCCAGAGTCGGTAACAATCATTGATCACAATCCGTTATACATCTTCATATTGTTCTTGGGTGTTCGTAGGGTGTTTTTTTTGTTTTCTACTATGTTTCCCAACACCTGCAGCTCCAGATCATCCCACGCGGCCCCAAGGAGGAGATGGTCGTCAACCTTGCTCCGCCGCTTCTAGGAGGAGCCGCCCGACGGCAACGCTCGGACTCCTTCCGTCGGGAATCCATTGCGTCTGCCCAAATGGCGCATGGATCTGCCACAATGTGTGTCCCTGCTGCCTCACAGTAGCCGGTGCGGTCCGTTTGGCGTCTGAATGTGGCGGCGGATGCGCAACTGCTTCAATAGCGCGCCGAGGCAAAGGTGAACGCATGGGCATCGTGCGACGCTAATATGGTTGGGTGTGCCCACTATGCGAGGCAGCGGGCGTGATAGACAGCGGCTGCCCTCATGGCGGAGTCGCATTCTTTGGCGCCCAGTATGGTGCACTAGTCCAGGCGCCTCAACCGCATCATGCTGAACATTGGCAGATCCATCATTGGTCTCACACCCATGACACCATGAAGGTTTCGGACTCCAACGAGAAAAAGTAGGGCATGGAGACGACGGCGCCTTGAGTCCATGAGGCAGTGTGTGTCACATGTCCTACTCTACCTCGTCAGCGACCGAATGAATACTTTGAGAGACGCAGCCGGCCGCTGGACATGGGCACGGCGGAGTGAGATGAGCTTCGCTTAGATTAGATTTTACATTGCATGTAATATTATGAATTTAAGGTTTTTTTAATTAAGGCATGTAGAAGAGATTATTTGCGGACTGTCGTATATGCTCTGAGGTCTTGCACAGGACGTAGGACGTAACGGCCAGACGGAGCGAACAAAGTCGCTAGCTTTCCGGGCCATGGAAAAGCCTGTTCAGTCCAATCACCAAAGTTTACTCCGAGGCGTCAACATGATAGTCACTACTCCGTCTGTTCACAAATATAAGGATGTAGTAATATATATATATATATATATATATATATATATATATATATTTACCCCTATATTTTACTATATTTGTTCATTTATTTCAGTTCATGTAGTCCATATTGAAATATCCAAAACATCTTATATTTGAACGGGCAGAACTAGCTTAGAAACAAACAATTGAAGTTGGCGATCAAATCCACAATTGAAGTTGCCGAAATTGCACCAGTTACGGGTTTCACAGAAAACGTAAAAAGTACTCACTCTGTAAACTAATATAAGAGCGTTTAGATCACTATTTTAGTAATCTAAACACTCTTATATTAGTTTACGGAGGAAGTATAGCTTAGACATTCACAGCCATGGTCTTCCGAATCCAAACTTTACATCGGGACAGCACGCCTGCAAGTACGTGATCCTCAAAAAAAAAAAACTGCAAGTACGAAGGATTAACATGGAATTAAAATTCACACTACCCTGCAACGTAGTTTATGATAGTTATCATGTAACTACATCTAGAAAGAGATTTGATGGATTACAGAACCCCGTGACTGAATCAGCCCAAGGCGGCGGCCAAAATTTTCGCACTGAAGGTTGTCAAACTGTACCCAGTGCAGTAAGTTGCATCTAATACTACTTTCAGAAAGGAGGGAGAACAAGTGCGTAGCAGCATTGAGTGTTACTTTAATTTGCCTCACGAGTTAGGCATTCCAACTTCTGTCCCATGCAGTCGTCATCTTTCACTGATGCCGTGTTTGGGATAATCTGCCAAAAGATATGCAACAGATATCAGAATTGCGAGCGGATGAACATCCTAGTTGCAAGTTTGAAATTCCATTTTATCATGCAAGATCGGATGGAAACAATGTACATGTAAAACAGCAGATATGAGAACTATGGTTCTGATATACAAGCTGGTGCACACAGGATAAGTTGATGGTCTGCACCAAATTTCAGCAGTAAACTACCTAAAAGGCGCGAGGAACTGTTTGATTTCTACACCAAATTTCGGCAGCAACTAACAAAAGGCCGGAGGCACTGTTATTACGTGCCATATAGAATTAGTGTGAAAATCAACTGCAGCGTTGGGTAAGAATCCATAGCTCGAAACTCAAATGAGCTTATTCCATGGGCTGGGGTTTTTGCGCCAACATCATATTTCAAGTGCTTGTGCTAAAAGGTTGGTTAGCACAAAACAATGGTGCACTTTTGAACGACAGAATACATGTTATAAAAATCACATTACCTGATCCTTGTACTCTGACAACTGAAAAATGGTTTATCCAAAATAATCTGGTGGTGGTTGTTTAACTTCCTTCTCTATTAGTAGAGTCTTCAATGTTTCCATGATATCAAAGCGTGGGTCTAGCTTGCGTTGCCACCCCTACAGTAGAATGAATAGCCATGGTAAGTATAATATCCATCTTCCTAATTCCTGTAAGGGCATACAGATACTATGCACAGTGTATTGTACTCCCTCCGTTCCTAAATACTTGTCTTTCTAGACATTTCAAATGACTACTACATACGGATGTATGTAGACATATTTTAGAGTGTAGATTCACTCATTTTGCTCCGTATGTAGTCACTTGTTGAAATGCCTAGAAAGACAAGTATTTAGGAACGGAGGGAGTAGCTTGTAGTATAGCATAGAAAAGGGTGGTCAGCAACCAAACTGACTAGACCCTGTAAACTAGTTCTATTTCCTTAGGTAAGTTCCATTAAGCATAAAACATACTCCCTCTGTCCCATAATATAAGAGCGTTTTTGACACTACACTAGTGTCAAAAAACGCTCTTATATTATGGGACGGAGGGAGTATAATGTAGTGATGATGAAAATTAAATCAACCCTGGAAGTTACTACCTCTGGTTGAAAATACACGATCCAGTCTTTATGAGGATTTTTTCATAATATAGTTTTTTATGTATTTTCACAATTTTATATAATGGTCAAAGTAGCATGATAGCCGACTGTGCCCAAACTGTCGTCTACATCATCTTTCTTGAACAAAGAAAGTATTTAAAAATTAATTTGTCAAATGAGGAAAACAACAAAGATCGTTATAAAGACGTCAAATTTCCTTCTGTACACAGTATAATAACCGAAACATAGCAAGTATATTGATATCAATTTAAAGTTTTACAACAGTGCATTACCTCAAGAACCAAAATGGTCACCATTACAGTACAGATGTTGCCATCAATGTTGACTTTGTGGCGACGAACTGTGTCGAGCAATTGATGCATGCATTCGACAGGATGAAATACGTCTCCCTCCGGTGTTCCCCAGAACGTAAATGTCTTATCCAATTCCTACCATGACCAAAAAATATTAGTACTGTTATTCAAGGGAAAAAATGTGTAGAAACATCAGGATTGTGCAATCTGTAGTATAGCAGAATATTTCAGAAGACAAGACGAAACCCTCAAAGACTAGATAAAAAGTACAGGTTCCTATCAATGCGTGAAAACTGATTCTGCGCCCAATTATTTATCCCCTGGTCAATGCATGCAGCTACCAGAGAAGGACCATTAGGCCCAGATTAAATTAATGTAGAAACAACTAATCAACACAATTTTCTCAAAAAAAAAACTAACAATAGTGATTAGCAACTTTGAGCTCCGAATCTGAGGCCAAAATAGTCATATTGAGTTGCACAAGGCCACAAGCATGTTATTGATTGGGAGATACAGCAATGGACACAAAATTGAAGCTAGACTGCTTGGGTGGAAAATACGTTATGCAAATAGATAATAAAAGATACAAAAGCTAGTACTGAAGCCAACATATCTGGACTGCACTGCATCTAAGCTGAAGGGAGAAAGACATGAACCTAAAATCCCTGAGCTAACAAGAGGGCAAGGATCCTTCAAAATCCCTTATATTGGCATAGGTCAGGCAAGAGTAACCCAAGCAAACCAGTTAAATATTGTGTTAACACACCCCAAATCCTACTATTAGATGACATATTCTTTAGCATATAAATCATTTCGAACTCTCCATGAAAATGCATGATATTGTATATAATCATAATGTCTGTATATGCAGGCACCCAGATGTTATGTACAAGAACGAATAAATGTACATATAATATACGATGGATGACATCTGATGGCCATAATGAAGGTAGCTGCACTTAAACATCGCATATCAAGTAAAGAACTATCAAATCTGATTAAGATCTAAATATTGCCTACAAGTTTCATGCTTTACCTCAGTAAAGGCTGCTGGATTTGGACAGCTCTGGTTATCTGATAATCGTAACGTACACTTAGCAGCCGTACGACCATCTCTGATAGCAACCGCCTTGAAGAATTGTTTTAAGTTATCACGGTCAGCTACTGAGAGCTCAGCAGTCATGCCAACATCAAGAAAAACAATATGGGGCTTAGATCTGAAAAACGTTTTCCTCTTATTCTTGGTCTCGTTTAGACGGACAAGAATGTTTCCCGGGTGCATATCCGCGTGAATAAAATTGTCCTCCTGTAGAAACAGGGAAGAATGATAAAGAATAATTCAGTGGCTGAATTATACTGGGAATATATCAGATAAACAATTAACAACAGATCATACTTCTAAGGCTAACCATGGTGCTATATGGCTATACCAATCGCCAGTAAACCACCACTCAGGGGAAAAGAGAAAAACAGGAAACAAATAAAAGACGTGCATACCAGAAGCATCTTCAAAAATGCATATGTCCCAATGTGGGCAAGGTCCTTCTTCATCCGAGAATTTCCTTCAGTTTCATCCACAAAACGAGCAACACTTTCTCCATTCTCAAATGACTCGATAAGGACAGCTGGATGGACAAGTGGGTACAATGGTTCTGGGAATGAAACATGTCTCCATCTACGGAAGTTGTGTCTGAAACGATGCAAATTAGAAGCTTCCCTAGAAAGGTCAACTTGAGACATCATGAAAACTGCAAACTGGCGGACGCTCTCATCCAGCCTTAGCCAGCTCAATCCAGGGACGGCGTTCGAAACTTTTGCCATAAAATTGATGAGTAAGAAGTCCTTCTTGATTGATTCCCCCACACCAGGATGCCTCACCTTAACTGCAACATGCTTTACAGGATGTTGATCTCTTTTCTTTTTTCTGGTCGAGTTCGAGTCAGGACGATCTTTTAATGTGGCCCGATGTATTTGTGCAATGCTTCCAGAAGCTACAGGATTCTCTTCAAAAGTTTCAAATATTTCAGATAGCTTACGGCCAAATGCCTTCTCAATAGAAGCTTTGCTGTAAGCAAAGCCATGCACCGGAGCTCCGCTGTGAAGCTTTGCAAGCTCAACACAGAGATCACTTGGAAAAAGATCAGGGCGAGTTGCAGCCCATTGACCCCACTTAATGAATGCTGGCCCCGCCTTTTCAAGCGTACGACGTACAAGAGAAAGCCACCTTCTTCTAAATTCTATACTTAAACTATCAGCAAATGGAGCTAATGCAGTTGCAGGGAAGAACAGGAATGCCAAATGAACTGCTCTTATAAACAAAGTGATACCCTCCCAGACTGACCTAGCCATGGCTGACAGCAACTCGCCAGTATCTCGTGTCCTCGTGACAATGCCTTCCATTTTGGGCATGTATGGCCGTGAGTCTGCCAGGACAGGCTGCGACAATGCCATCTTCCCAAAAGCTAAAGCCACGACCCCAGGGATGATATGTGATCTCGTTAAGGACAGAGTTAGCGCACAGGCTGCTCGGCTCAGCAACGGGAATCGGGGACCACTATACGAGTACATATGACTGGGCCGCTTCAACGTCAATTGGCCTTGCTGTCTTGCGGATGAATTTGACACTGCCCCAGAGAGGGAACCATAGCCTCTGGAAAACCTTTTTCTATAGTTGTGATCCTCAACTTTCTTTCTGACAATGTCCTTGTAATGTGAGAACATTCTAGAGAAGACGGGTGGGATATTTCGCCTTGTTGACAAGCCATTGTCCCTCACTGTTGCGTAGTAACCACTGGCGTGACTCGACTGGGACAAACGGGCTGTCCGCCTATTTGTTCCGGTTGTCAACAGCCTGCTCACAAATGTAAGAGCACAACATCAAATATTGCAAGTTTCCAAGCTTATCTGACACTTGCAGGGTGAAATTTAAAACTCAATTGTACAGCAGAAGCAATGTAGTTCAGGTAATCATCTCATAACTTCCCCCAAAATACTAGCCATTTTATTTATCCAGCATATATGGAATCAAATTGCAAACTTCGACAATGCATTCATTCATGAAGCATCAAAGTTTCAAACTAATTATCTAGGCCAACGTAACGGTATGGACACGTGTTCAGGCATAGTATGTGGCAGAATTGACATATTTAAGCTAGATTTGAATCCCAATTGATCACAGTAATAACAAACCCCAAATTCCAAACTACAACAGCTTCCGATTCCACGCGAGCAACTCACAATAAAATATATTCGTACACAGTTGAGCGCATTGTACCATATATAAATCGGCAAACGAATTCAGCAAAGCCGTGTCGTTTTCAGTCTGAAAACTCCCCAAGAAGATCCACCTTCCCCTCTACAAGAACCGCCGACATAAACGGAGAGACGAGAAGAAGAAGAAACGCACCTCTCACCGACCGACAGTAGGCGCAGCATCGGGTTCACCGCACCAGGTCGCCGGAGAGCATGCCAGCCACCGCCAAAACCCCAGGAGAGCCCGTCCACGCAAGGGCGGACCAGACCGAACCCCCGGAGGGCGGAGCGGAGAGGAGACTCGGGACCGGAGCCGCGATCCGCGGGGCCGAGGGAGGCGGGGCGCGGCGGCGGCGGCGGCGGCGGCGGGAGGGATTGGAACTGAGATGCGACGGTGTGGGGTTCGGAGGCGACGACGGCTCTGCTTTTGCTTCCCCTGCTTTGCGATATTTGTTTGCTGTCCACGCTGGTGCCTCCTCGGTCCTTTCTTGGAGAAGAGGGCATCCACGAGGGTTTATTCGCCCGCTCCAAGTCGCCGGGGGCACGGGCGTGGCCGACCTGGACTCGTTGTCGATGTAACGGTCGTAGGGTTCGGGTCGGAAGGAAGTTCGGCCCACGGCCGACTTGCCTTGCTTGAAGGAGCGGGCCTGGTCGTAATTAACGAGGACGTTGTGTAGTTGGCAACTTGGCTTGTGTCTCAGAAAAAAAAAGTTGGCAACTTGGGCATTGGACTACGGTGCAATTTAGAGGCAAGGAAGCAAATTCGTGTTTGTAAAGCCAAAAGAGCCGTGTACGCTGTGCTAATTGTTGTGCTCGACATAAGTTTTTTTCTTTCACCCGCAAAAAAAAGAAAACTTATGACGTGTACTACTACTTGGCAACTTGTCATAATTACCTCGCGCTGCACCGATCGGTTGGGTTAAAGGGCATTTCAACGACATCTGAAAGCTTGGGAGGTAGTCCAGGAGCGGATGTAGATTGTGGTCTGCATCGACGACATCTGGAAGACGGAATATCTACTGGGTTCGTGGTTTGTGGATGGAAGGTATGGTTTCCTCCTTTGGCGTCTTAGTCGTGGTGGAGTGCCAGATCTGGAGTTCGATGGCGTGTCCGGGGTGTTGCCCCGGTCTGATTCGTTTAACGGCAAGGACTTCACTTTTGGTGAGCCACTTTGGAGGTCCGCAAAGTTGCATATCAGCGATGGAGCCGCGTCGAGCTCGGGTGGGGTGGTGATTCGTCATTCTTTTTTTCGGTGGCTGCTGTGGTGGTGCCGAAAGCAGTTGACGAGCGTTGGTGTCAAGCTCAGAGATGTTCTACTATCTTTTCAGTATTGTCATGTCGGTCTTTACGTGATTTGTACTTTGTTCTTTATGATATGAATGAGACACGTATTACCATGCAAAAAAAGGGCATTTCAATGCGGACCATCAAAACACCATATATGTCTGGGTGTAGCTGTTCAGACGCAGTTTGTCATTCAATACGGTATCATGTCGGTTCACAGACCAGTTTAGCTGTCTAAAATCCAACAAAGCGAGCATAAATCAGGGGCTTTGCGGACGTTCGGACCAATGTCATGAAGGTGTCCGTCACCGCGGACCCGCCCAAAACCCTCTTCCGCGCTTCTTCCCCATGAAGCAGTTTGTCGCGCATTAATAGTGGTCAACGCCGCTACAGAGTCACCGCATTCAAGCCGGCCTAGAGCGGTGAAAAATCACAAAACTGACCCTTTGGCCAAAGTTCAGCACAAAATGAACCATTTTTTAAATTTTCCACAAAATAGCCCTTTCCACATGGCGCCCGCACCTGGGGCGCCATGCTAGACATCATAACGCCCCAGTCAAGGGCGCCATGCCGCGGTGCTGACCAGCCACGTCGGTACGCCTGGGCCCATCTGTGGTCGCATGACGCCCCAGTGGCGGGAGCGCTATGGGCGTAACCATGATGCCCTGGGTCGGGGCGCCATGCCCCTTCGATGAAAATATCCCTGCTGTCGGGATTCCCTACAGAGCGAAACAGAGGGCTCTTTCTCTGTTCTTCCTCTCATCGCTCAGCCCGCCGCCCCTCCCTTCCCTCCTCCAAATCCGCGGCCAAGAAGGACATATCGAAGGGGAAAACCGATGGATCTTCTTCCCCTCCTAATCCTATAGGTAATCCCCCAACTTTCTCCTCTTTTTATTGGTTAATTTTGTTGCATTGACCCATGTGTAGAAACCATAGTTCATCCCCTTTTTCAAAATTTGTTGATATTTGCATTTGTATTAGAAATGTATGGGTAGGGATATGTATGGTATGATTAGTATTTGGTACTTATAGTAGGTTTTTTTAGTTTTTATGTATTTGGTAGCAAATTTGACATAGAGAATAGAAGGTTGTGTGCAAATGTGTGTGTGCATATTCACTTGTATGGATGATTTGGCTTAGGTACAGATTTGTAGTTGTATGTATCCATTTGTTGTATGGATATGGATATTTGCAGCTGTATGTATGTTTATATTTCCATTATTCTCGATATTTACAAATGAAAAGGAGGCTTACGATGTACATTGTAATTTTGTAGGATGGCTTCTCTGATCCATCCATCGTACGATCTACTTCATCGTGCACGGTTCATGGCAGATGAAAGAAGGGTTTTTGATTAGCTTCACTTGAGGTCTGATGCAGTTCATGAGAAGATGGAATATGACGAGCGATACACGGAGTATATCCGGAAGACTGGGCTTCTCCCATTTGTCTCACTCGTGTCTCGTTCGATGCCGAAGATGAATCCTTGTGCGATCACGGCACTAGTTGACCGATGGTGCCCTGAGACACATACTTTCCACTTCTTTGCTGGAGAGATGACGGTGACTTTGCAGGATGTTACAATGATCACTGGACTTCCTATCAAAGGAGAGCCTATTTGTTTTAGCACAGATTCAGAGGGATGGCGTGAGACTATGGTGGGACTCATTGGGAAGGAGCCGGGGGTGCAAGGAAAGTCTGCCGGTGCAAGTTATCATTGGATTGCTGAGAACTTAGTAAGTGCCCGGATGATGTTGATGATGAAACGGTGCAACAGTATTGCAGGGCATACTTGTGGTATGTAGTCAGCCGGACTCTTTTCTCGGATGGCATGGGCGTGAATGCTTCCTTTATGTGTTTAAAGTTGTTTGCTGGGTGGGAACATGGACTGAGTTGGGGTACGGCGGCACTAGCTTATTTGTATCGGCAGGTAACTAGTTTACATAGTATCTTAACAATGTAGATATTTTATATGGTTTGTACTGACATATCTATTATTTGTGTGTAGTTGGACGAGGCTTGCCGTAGGGGCATGGATCCAAAGAACACCGCCAAGGCAAAGGAAGCCAATATCGGTGGTCCCATGCTTCTCTTGTTGGTCTGGAGTTGGGAACGCTTGCCAGTTGGGCGGCCAACGCCTACGGGTCTTGGTTATGAGCCATAGGATGATCATGATGACCCGCACCGTATGCCTACATGGGCGTATAAGTGGGACAAGGTTGAAGGTTTTGTTGGCAATTCAAAGACCATGTATTTGCACTATTGCAACGAGCTCGACATCATGACCCCAGAGCAGGTTAGTTTGTTGGCTGCGTTGCCCCTTCGGTTTTCCAAAAATCATAGTAAGCATCTATTTTATTATTTGACGCTACAGGTGACCTGGGAGCCATACAGAATGGCAGGCAATATTGGCAGAAGTCTCACTTTCAGATTGAACCGAAAGTGTTATGAAGAAGCAAACCTATGGCGGATGCGTTGCCCATTGATTTGTTACTATGCTGTTGAGTTTCATCAGCCACAGCGGGTTATGACACAGTTTGGCTTATATCAGGAGACCCCGCCAAAGTACAAGGACACTTCGATACATCTGCATAGGTAAATGCTTAATACTACTTGAAGGTATTCTTTTGATTGTTTCATGCTACTAACTAACATGATGAATTTGAATAAGCAGCTTGGACAAGATGAAGCAGAAGAGTATAAAGAAGTGGAATCGTGAGCATGGCATATATATCCAAGAGTTCAAGCACAAGATCAATCAGATTGAGCTCTCATTGCGTGAACCTACTTCTAAGCCTCCCCCGCGGGCTTTCGATACATAAGCATTCAACCACTATCTCGTGTGGTTTCGTTCCGTTACTCGTACTCAAATAAACCCGCCGGCATTTGATCCAAATGACATATTGCATGAACCCAAATCGAGGGTTCGACCGGATGGCCAACATGCAGTACAACAAACTTATAAGAGATGGTAGACGGTATGAATCGGTGCCCGTTGTCCGCTTTGTGGTAAGTTACCGCTATCTCTAGTTGGAACCATAAGAAACATTGAACCGAACATGATTTATTTTGTCGTTTTGAATAGCAATCCAAGCTCTCAAAGCATGTGAACGACGCTAGCGAGGCACTCAAGTACCCTCCAGGTGATGAGGCGTACAACAAGCTAAAAGCTTTTGTTGAGGTATGATGCTTCGTAAATTGATTTCCATACACACTTGTTAATGTTTATCTCCTTACTTTGACATGTTTGATTTCACAGTGGAGCAAGTCTTGGGCACGTGGCCTGGGTGCTCTACTAGGCTGCCGCTCCATCGATGCCGCCATGCCTTCTACGTCGAGCTCGAGATCATCATCAAGTGCCACAGAACACCCACTCGACGACGAGGTTGATGGCGAGGGGGAGGAGGGCGATGAACAGACCCATGATGAGATCAACACCTCGCAGATGCCCGATGCACCCCAGCCTAGTCAAAGGCATGGAAAGTATACTCCGCACAAATACAACGGGAAGGCACGTAAGGCCCCGGTGATCGAGGCCACTTCAGAGGAGGAGGAGGAGGAGGTGGTGGAGGTGCCACTGCAGAGGAGAAGGCACTTAGTGAAGGGGAAGGATGCTGCACCGGCTAAGAGGGGGAAAGAAAGGAAATGATGCATTTGTGGTGAACTATGTATGATACTTGATGCATTTGTGGTGAACTTGAAGGAAATATGCCCTAGAGGCAATAATAAAGTTATTATTTATTTCCTTATATCATGATAAATGTTTATTATTCATGCTAGAATTGTATTAACCGGAAACATAATACATGTGTGAATACATAGACAAACAGAGTGTCACTAGTATGCCTCTACTTGACTAGCTCGTTAATCAAAGATGGTTATGTTTCCTAACCATGAACAGAGAGTTTTTATTTGATTAACGGGATCACATCATTAGGAGAATGATGTGATTGACTTGACCCATTCCGTTAGCTTAGCACTCGATCGTTTAGTATGTTGCTATTGCTTTCTTCATGACTTATACATGTTCCTATGACTATGAGATTATGCAACTCCCGTTTACCGGAGGAACACTTTGTGTGCTACCAAATGTCACAACGTAACTGGGTGATTATAAAGGAGCTCTACAGGTGTCTCCAAAGGTACATGTTGGGTTGGCGTATTTCGAGATTAGGATTTGTCACTCCGATTGTCGGAGAGGTATCTCTGGGCCCTCTCGGTAATGCACATCACATAAGCCTTGCAAGCATTGCAACTAATGAGTTAGTTGCGAGATGATGTATTACGAAACGAGTAAAGAGACTTGCCGGTAATGAGATTGAACTAGGTATTGAGATACCGACGATCGAATCTCGGGCAAGTAACATACCGATGACAAAGGGAACAACGTATGTTGTTATGCGGTCTGACCGATAAAAGATCTTCGTAGAATATGTAGGAGCCAATATGAGCATCCAGGTTCCGCTATTGGTTATTGACCGGAGACGTGTCTCGGTCATGTCTACATTGTTCTCGAACCCGTAGGGTCTGCACGCTTAAGGTTACGATGACAGTTATATTATGAGTTTATGCATTTTGATGTACCGAAGGTTGTTCGGAGTCCCGGATGTGATCACGGACATGACGAGGAGTCTCGAAATGGTCGAGACATAAAGATTGATATATTGGAAGCCTATGTTTGGATATCGGAAGTGTTCCGGGTGAAATCGGGATTTTACCGGAGTACCGGGAGGTTACCGGAACCCCCCCGGGAGGTATATGGGCCTTAGTGGGCCTTAGTGGAAGAGAGGAGAGGTGGCCAGAGATGGGCCGCGCGCCCCTCCCCCCTTGGTCCGAATTGGACAAGGAGAGGGGGCCGGCCCCCCTTCCTCCTCTCTCTCCTCTCCCCCCCCCCTCCACGAATCCTATTCCAACTAGGAAAGGGGGGGAGTCCTACTCCCAGAGGGAGTAGGACTCCTCCTGGCGCGCCTCTCCTGGCCGGCCGGCCCCCCTCCCTTGAACCTTTATATACGGAGGTAGGGGCACCCCCTAGACACACAAGTTGATCCACGTGATCGTTTTCTTAGCCGTGTGCGGTGCCCCCTTCCACCATAATCCTCGATAATATTGTAGCGGTGCTTAGGCGAAGCCCTGCGACGGTAGAACATCAAGATCGTCACCACGCCGTCGTGCTGACGGAACTCTTCCCCGACACTTTGCTGGATCGGAGTCCAGGGATCGTCATCGAGCTGAACGTGTGCTAAAACTCGGAGGCGCCGTAGTTTCGGTGCTTGATCGGTCGGGCCGTGAAGACGTACGACTACATCAACCGCGTTGTGCTAACGCTTCCGCTGTCGGTCTACAAGGGTACGTAGATCACACTCTCCCCTCTCGTTGCTATGCATCACCATGATCTTGCGTGTGCGTAGGAATTTTTTTGAAATTACTACGAAACCCAACAGAACTATGTATGAAACTTTGTCTCGAACTATGTATGAAACTTTGTCTCAAACTATGTATGAGACTTGATGCATTTGTGGTGAACAATGCATGAAACTTGATGCATTTGTGATGGTTCTCTTCCACTTAATGTTCTTGAAGCATCAGCAAAAACTCCAGCAACAGCAGCAGTAGTACTCAGCAAATAGCCAGCAGCAGCATCAGCAAAGAGCTAGTTGAGAGCATGGTGCCCCGGGCCTTCATCCTCCGAGTCCCACGCATAGGACCTATTGTATGGAATCTCATGGTCCATGTCCTCTTCCATGCAATTTGCCTCAACATCACCAACATAATGGTCATGAAGATAAGCCTCCGATTCATCACCCTCAAACTCACCACCATCCATGTGCAAGTCTTCATTATCAACTTGGCCATTCCCGCCGGGGCTCAAACATTGGGTCATTGAGGTTGGCTCATTGTTGTGTCATGCACATCCGGAGTGACATGTGTTGAATCTCGAACCGGGCTTCTAACATCATATGAAGATGCACACCGATTCAAATCAATGTGCAGCCGAGCATGAACAACCTTTGTGGCAAATAACTCAAATGATTTATCTTGTGAGGCTAACACACTCTCTTTATATGCTTCCCAATGAAACTCGGAGTCAAGAGGCATTATCTTCCAACGAATATGTTGCCTTTACCCAACATTATAGCTTCCGATTAAGTCTACTCCATCGCTTTCTTCCATCCAATTCAACCTTCTTCGAAGCTCAACCAAAACCTCCTCAAGGCTAGGACTTGTGGGAAACACCATCACTACCGGCTTCTTCTTCGGGTCACCATACTCCGCATCTCCCTTCTCAAAGGAGACAAAGTCCACATGATGCACATTGACGATCCTCGCCATCTAGAATCATAAACACCAAAATGCATCAACAAAAATAGCAAAATTGGATGACCTAGGGTTTCCCCAAATCCCCACAATGTGGAGATTTCAACCAACAAAAAGAGTAGGAATGATGGAGAATGCCTTGAGGGGTCGAAGGGAAGGATAAATCACCGATTTGGAGCTCCGATCCACGAAATTTTGTGGTCATTAGGTAGGGGCTTGAGTGGGGCGGCCGGGGTGGAGAAGGGGAAAAGTGAGGGTTTGTGGAGGGGAAAACAGGGGAGACTCTGTTTTGTTCACGCAAGGGGCATGGCGCCCTGAGCGGGGGCGTCATGACCATCAGCACGGCACCCTGGCCTAGGGCGCCATGGTGGCATGCCTTACCAACGTGGCAAGTCAGCGCTGACCAGTATGGCACCCTTGACCGAGGCGTTATGGTATCTAGCATGGCGCCGCGGGTGCGGGCGTCATGCGTGTAGGGCCATTTTATGAAATATTTTCAAAAGAGGGCCATTTTGTGCCGAACTTTGGCCAAAGGGTCAGTTTTGTGATTTTTCACCCTAAAGCAAACGCAGCCTCTCACTTGAACCAGCATTGAAGCGGCACCCCAACCGAGAGTGCCACCTGCACCGCGTCCTGTCTCCACGTATGTTCAATGCTGGAGCGACGTGACTGGACGAGACGGGGCGAGTATGTACCGCATTCAAACCGATTGCTCGTTCGTCCGCCTGCTGGCATTAAACGGGTGCCAGCGACCGAGAAACCTGCTTCGGTGCCTGATACGTCTCCAACGTATCTACTTTTCCAAACACTTTTGCCCTTGTTTTGGACTCTAACTTGCATGATTTGAATGGAACTAACCCGGACTGATGCTGTTTTCAGCAGAATTACCATGGTGTTATTTATGTGCACGAGCAAACGTTCTCAGAATGACCTGAAACTTCACGCAACCACTTTTTAGAAAATAAGAAAAATACCTGCAAAAGATGAAGGCCAGGGGGCCCACCACCTCTCCGCGAGGGTAGAGGGCGCGCCTGCCCCCCTAGGGCGCGCCCCCTACCTCGTGGGCCCCCTGTTGCCTCTCCGAATCCAACTCCACCTCCATATATTGAGTTTCGGGGAGAAAAAATCAAGGAGAAGAAATCATCGCGTTTTACGATACAGAGCCGCCGCCAAGCCCTAAAACCTCTCGGGAGGGCTGATCTGGAGTCCGTTCGGGGCACCAGAGAGGGGAATCCGTCGCCATCATCATCATCAACCATCCTCCATCACCAATTTCATGATGCTCACCGTCGTGCGTGAGTAATTCCATCGTAGGCTTGCTGGACGGTGATGGGTTGGATGGGATCTATCATGTAATCGAGTTAGTTTTGTTAGGGTTTGATCCCTAGTGTCCACTATGTTCTGAGATTGATGTTGCTATGACTTTGCTATGCTTAATGCTTGTCACTAGGGCCCGAGTGCCATGATTTCAGATCTGAACCTATTATGTTTGCATCAATATATGAGTGTTCTTGATCCTATCTTGCAAGTCTATAGTCACCTATTATGTGTTATGATCCGTTAACCCCGAAGTGACAATAATCGGGATACTTACCGGTGATGACCGTAGTTTGAGGAGTTCATGTATTCACTATGTGTTAATGATTTGTTCCGGTTCTCTATTAAAAGGAGGCCTTAATATCCCTTAGTTTCCGTAAGGACCCCGCTGCCACGGGAGGGTAGGACAAAAGATGTCATGCAAGTTCTTTTCCATAAGCACGTATGACTATATTCGGAATACATGCCTACATTATATCAATGAACTGGAGCTAGTTCTGTGTCACCCTAGGTTATGACTGTTACATGATGAACCGCATCCGGCATAATTCTCCATCACCAATCCATTGCCTACGAGCTTTCCACATATTGTTCTTCGCTTATTTACTTTCCCGTTGCTATTTCTATCATCACTACAAAATACCAAAAACATTGCTTTTACTACCGTTACCTTTTGGTACCGTTACCACTACTATCATATTACTTTGCTACTAAACACTTTGCTGCAGATATTAAGTTTCCAGGTGTGGTTGAATTGACAACTCAGCTGCTAATACTTGAGAGTATTCTTTGGCTCCCCTTGTGTCGAATCAATAAATTTGGGTTGAATACTTTACCCTCGAAAACTGTTGTGATGCCCTATACTTGTGGGTTATCAAGACTATTTTCTGGCGCCGTTGCCGGGGAGCATAGCTCTATTCTTTGAGTCACTTGGGATATATATATATATATCTGCTTATCATTATGAAGAACTTGAGAGATCCAAAAACCAAGATCTATCCCTCAACTACGAGGGGAGGTAAGGAACTGCCATCTAGCTCTGCACTTGATTCACCTTCTGTTATGAGTAAGTTTGTGACACCTACACCTGCTTCTGCTATTCGTTCTAATATGTCGCATGTTATTGATGATGCCACTTCTGCTATGCATGATACTTATGATGAAACTACCTCTATGCCTGATACTACTATGTCACTTAGTGATTTCTTGATGAACAACTTGCTAGGGCTAGAGAAATTGAAAATATTGAATCTGATGATACTGATGAAAGTGATGATGAAGAATCACTTGTTATTCCTAAGGGTTATGTTTTTGATCAAGAATCTTCTTTAGCTATTTTAGCTTGCCAAAATAGAAATGCACTCAAAAGGTTATTATCTAAATGGAGTAAGCAATCTCTAAATGCTAGAATGAAACCTGACCCTGCTTTTGCTATTTCACCTATCTTTGTTACTGATAAGGATTATGAATTCTTTGTTGATCCTGATATAATTACTTTGGTTGAATCTGATCCTTTTCATGGTTATGAATCTGAAACTGTTGTGGCACATCTTACTAAATTGAATGATATAGCTACCCTGTTTACTAAAGATGAGAGAACTCGTTACTTTTACATCCTTAAAATATTTCCGTTCTCATTAAAGGGTGATGCTAAGATATGGTTTAATTCTCTTGATCCTGGTTGTGTGCGTAGTCCCCAGGATATGATTTATTACTTCTCTGCTAAATATTTCCCTGCTCATAAGAAACAAGCTACTTTAAGGGATATATATAATTTTGTGCAAATTGAAGAAGAGAGTCTCCCACAAGCTTGGGGAGGCTTCTCCAATTACTTAATGCTTTGCGTGATCATCCTCTTAAGAAAAATGAAATACTTGATATCTTTTATAATGGACTAACCGATGCCTCCAGAGATTACCTAGATAGTTGTGCTGGTTCTGTTTTCAGGGAAAGAACACCGGATGAAGCTGAAATTCTATTGAATAATATGTTGACAAATGAAAATAATTGGACACCTCGAGCCAATTCCTGAGCCTATTCCTAAACCAACTCTGAAGAAAAGGGGTATTCTATTTCTCAGTCCTGAAGATATGCAAGAGGCAAAGAAATCTATGAAAGAAAAAGGTATTAAAGCTGAAGATGTTAAGAATTTACCTCCTATTGAAGAAATACATGGTCTTAATTTACCGCCTGTTGAAGAAACATATAATCTTAATCCTTTACCTATTGAAGAAACTCATGGTCTTGATAACCCGACACAGGTAGTAAAGGTAAATTCTCTCGATATATATGACAAAGCTATAATCCCATTTACTAAATTTGCTAGCCCATGCTTAGATGAGTTTGATAAATTTACGGCTAAGGAAGAAGACTTTAATGCTTATTTTGGTAGACAATTGAAATACAATTCAAATATGCTTGAACACTTGGGTGATTATATGGCTAATGTTAAAGGTGAACTTAAACTTATTAGTAAACATGCTTCTATGGTTACCACTCAGGTAGAACAAGTACTTAAAGCTCAAAATGATTTGCTCAGTGAATTGAATAGTAAAGATAATGATAATGCTGTTAGAGTGGCTACTAGAACTAGTAAGATGACTCAGGAACCTTTGTATCCTGAAGGCCACCCTAAGAGAATTGAGCAAGATTCTCAGAGAAATAATATAGATGTACCTAGTTCTTCTAAAAAGAAGAAAAAGAAAAATGATAAGACTTTGCATGCTTCTAGTGATCCTATTGTTGAAACACCTGAGAATCCAAATGATATTTCTATTTCTGATGCTGAAACACAATCTGGTAATGAACCTAAAACTAGTGATAATGTTAATGATAATGTTCATAATGATGCTCAACCTAGTAATGATAATGACATAGAAATTGAACCTGCTGTTGATCTTGATAACCCACAATCAAAGAATCAACGTTATGATAAGAAAGACTTTGTTGCTAGGAAACATGGTAATGAAAGAGAACCATGGGTTCAGAAACCCATGCCCTTTCCTCCCAAACCATCCAAGAAAAAGGACGATGAGGATTTTGAGCGCTTTGCTGAAATGATTAGACCTATCTTTTTGCGTATGAGATTAACCAATATACTCAAAACCAATACTTATGCTAAGTACATGAAAGATATTATTACAAATAAAAGAAAGATACTGGAAGTTGAAATTTCCACCATGCTTGCTAATTATACTTTTAAAGGTGGAATACCAAAGAAACTTGGAGATTCAGGAGTGCCCACTATACCATGCTCTATTAAAAGAAACTATGTTAAAATTGCTTTATGTGATCTTGCAGCCGGTGTTAGTGTTATGCCTCTCTCTTTATATCGTAGAATTGATTTGAATAAGTTGACACCTACTAAAATATCTTTGCAAATGGCTGATAAATCAACTGCTATACCTGTCAGTATTTGTGAGGATGTGCCTGTTGTAGTTGCAAACATTACTATTTTAACGGACTTTGTTATTCTTGATATTCCCGAGGATGATAGTATGTCTATTATTCTTGGAAGACCCTTTTTGAATACTGCAGGGGCTGTTATTGATTGCACTAAAGGCAATGTCACTTTTCATGTTAATGGTAATGAGCATACGGTACACTTTCCGAGGAAACAACCTCAAGTTTATAGTATCAACTCTATTGGAAAAATTCCATCGATTATTTTTGGAGGTTTTGAATTTCCTCTTCCTACTGTCAAGAAGAAATATGATATTCTTATTATTGGGGATGTGCATATCCCCGTTGAGGTAACATAGTGTTATTCGAAATTTCTCTGGTTCCATGTTATTCGGAATGAGTTCGTTAACAAGACTTGATCAACCTTGTTAGTGGATTCCTTTTGATGATCATGAGATGGATGAAACTAGAAGGCACAACCTTCTGTACCTCACTTTTACTTCCTGTTATTTATATTAAATAAAATAAAAATAAATATTTTTCTGTCTGTTATCTGATTATCCGTGCAATATAAAAATACCTCGAAAAAAAGTTCTCCAAATGCCCTGAAATTTAAATATGATTTTTTCTAGAATATTTGAGAATATTTGGCACTAAGAACACAGCAGGGGGTCAACCACCTGCCCACGAGGGTGGTGGGCGCGTCCTACCCCCTGGGCGCGCCCCCTGCCTCGTAGGCCCACGGTGGCCCTCCTCCACTTATCCTTTCACCCATACACTCCTTCTTCCTCCCCCAAACACGAATAACCAGCTCAAACCCGAGTCCAAGCTCATTTTGCTGCCATTTTCGATATCCTTGCTCAAAGCACCTCTCACAAAACTTCTTGGGGAGATTGTTCCTTGGTATGTGACTCCTCCATTGGTCCAATTAGTTTTTGTTCTAGTGATTTATTCATTGCAAATTTTTGCTGCTTAGGTGACCCTGTTCTTGAGCTTGCATGTCAAATTTATATGGTTCCAAGTAGTTTTGATGCATGATATAGGCTCTAGGCACTTGTAGGAGTAGTTGCTATCAATATTATTGAGTTTGGTTTACTTTTCTTTTGAAGTTACTAAAAATTTTCAGAATTTTTCAGAGAAGGAAAAATGCTTAGGAAAATGTTCCAAGGTGGTTCTTCAAGGAAGCAAGGACCCAGGCTTGCAATGCGTGATGCTGATGAAGAGCCACGAAGAGACGCTCCAGTGCGTCCTTGTGAATGGCCTTCTGAGAACTTTATGGATCGAGCGGGAATTAAGGAAGAATTCAACGCATATTTGCGTAACGCTGATCTTGTGAGCTTCGAGGAAGAGAAGTGCAGCCAGTATCACAACCTCACCAGCACCTTTGTGAGGAGGTTTGAATTTTCAACTTCACGTAATTCTCCAACTGTCCTGTTTGATCTTTATGATAAATCTTACACTATGGACTTAGAGGATTTTACCACTGCATGCAAACTTCCATAATGGGGTAGTATAAGGGATCCTCGCAAATCGGAATTTAGAGATTTTCTTGCTAGCATAACTGTGGGAGAATCTAGAGATATTACACAAGCTACCATAGGGAGCATTCACTTTCCTGCTATACATTATTTTGCTCTCTTCATAGGTAGATGCATTAATGGTAAAGATGAGGCATGTCACATGTGTGTCCCCGATCTCAGTATTCTTAGGAGTGCTGTGTCAGGAGACAAATCATATAATTTGGAAGCCATTGTTGCACGTAGGTTGCATCTTAATAGACTTAATGGAGATTTCATTGGTGGAATTTATGCAACCCGCATAGCTAATTTTCTTGGTATAGCCATACACGAAGATGATATTGAATTACCTCCTGCTTATCTAGATTTTAATGCTATGGTTCACCACCAGTTTGTCGAGAGGAACGAATCACCTCTCTAGTATCGACTAATCTTTGAAAGACGCCGTGCTGTCCATATTACTCTCCCTGCTCCTGCCTTCTTTGATTATCAGGCAGGAGGAGGATATACTATTACCAGAGAGGAGGCAGATGAGTACGAGAGGAGAGAGGACGCTGCTCGTCGCCACGCTGTAGCTCAGCAGGCGATAGCCGCTGCATCGCAGTATGACCCCAGCTACTATTATGGATATCCGCCAGGCCAGCCGTGGCCATAGACCAACTTAGGCCAAAAGCCTAAGCTTGGGGGAGTACATATTTCCCACCGACATTACATTTATGTTCACACACTCATTGCTAGATGTCGGTGCTCATACTTTTTCATTGTATCATCCATGCTAGTTTACTTTCCTTTTTATGCTTTCTTCTTGTGTGTTTAATAAACCTCAAGAAAAACCAAAAAAAATTAGTTGTAGCTTTTAGTTAGTTTAATTTCCATGCTTGTAGTAGTAATTAAAAAGAAAACCCAAAAAGATTTCATGTTCTTCTTTTTGCTTGTTGGGAGCTTTCCCGTGTAAATAGTTTTATTTCTTTTCTTTTCTTTGGGGGTCGATAGGAGAAGACCATAATTAAATTGTTGAAGTGACTCTTATATGCATTATTGTTTATCTGACAAAGGAGCCCATATTGCCTTGTCTTCTCATGTTTATTGAATGCTTGCAGATTCCAGCTTAGTCCAATGCACATGCACTATTATTATTATTCACATCATTCGGTCGTGCAAGTGAAAGGCAATTATGATGATATATGATGGACTAACTGAGATGAGAAAAGCTGGTATGAAATCGACCTCTTTTGTTTTTGTAAATATGATTAGTTCATCGTTCCTGATTCAGCCTATTATGAATAAACATGTTTGCAATGACAATTAGAGATCATAGTTTCTTGTGCCATGCTTGATTAGTTGTGAGTTATAATGGTTTACCTTGCATGCCAACATGCTATTAAAATGGTTATGATGTGGTATGATAGGGTGGTATCCTCCTCTGAATGATTTAAGTGACTTGACTTGGCGCATGTTCACGCATGTAGTTGAAACAAAATCAACGTAGCCTTCACGATATTTATGTTCATGGTGGATTATATCCTACTCATGCTTGCATTCGGTGTTGATTAATTTTAATGCATGTTCATGATTGTTGTCGCTCTCTAGCTGGTTGCTTCCCTGTCTTTTGCTAGCCTTCACCTGTACTAAGTAGGAATACTGCTTGTGCATCCAATCCCTTAAACCCCAAAGTTATTCCACATGAGTCCACTATACCTACCTATATACGGTATCTACCTGCCGTTACAAGTAAATTTGTATGTGCCAAACTCTAAACCTTCAAATAAATATCCTGTTTTGTATGCTCGAATAGCTCATGTATCAACTAGGGCTGTCTATATCTTCCATGTTAGGCGGGTTATTCTCAAGAGGAGTGGACTCCACTCCTCACTCACGAGATAAATGGCTGGTCACCGGGATGCCCAGTCCCATGCTTTATGCAAACTAAATCAAAATAATTGCAAACAAAACTCCCCCTGGGACTCTTGTTAGTTGGAGGCACTCGTTGTTTCGAGCAAGCCATGGATTGATGCTTGTTGGTGGAAGGGGGAGTATAAACTTTACCATTCTGTTTGGAAACCGCCTATAATGTGTGTAGCATGGAAGATATCTCCATCTCTTGGTTGTTATGTTGACAATGAAAGTATACCGCTCAAAATATTATTCACCTCTGTTTCAAAACCGAGCTCTGGCACCTCTACAAATCCCTGCTTCCCTCTACGAAGGGCCTATCTATTTACTTTTATGCTGAGTCATCATCCTCTTATTAAAAAAAGCACCAGTTAGAGAGCACTGCTGTCATTTGCATTCATTACTGTTAGTTTACATTGAGTATGACTTGACTGGATCTCTTTTACCATGAATTACAATGTCTAGTCAGTCCTTGGTCTTTAAAGGTGCTCTGCATTTATGTTTTGCGGTCTCAGAAAGGGCTAGCGAGATACCATCTTGTTATATCATATTATGACTGTTTTGAGAAAGTGTTGTCATCCGAGATTTATTATTATGGCTCTCTAGTTGATTATGCTATTGATATGAGTAAACTTGAGACCTATGCGTTATTGCAAATGTGGTTAGTTATAATCTTTGCTGAAAACTTGAATGCTGGCTTTACATATTTACAACAACAAGAGCAAACGAAGTTTGTAAAATTTTTTCTTTATCACTTTCAGTTTGTCAACTGAATTGCTTGAGGACAAGCAAAGGTTTAAGCTTGGGGGAGTTGATACGTCTCCAACGTATCTTCTTTTCCAAGCACTTTTGCCCTTGTTCTGGACTCTAACTTGCATGATTTGAATGGAACTAACCCGGACTGATGCTGTTTTCAGCAGAATTACCATGGTGTTATTTATGTGCAGGAGCAAACGTTCTCGGAATGACCTGAAACTTCACGGAGCCACTTTTCAGAAAATAAGAAAAATACCTGCAAAAGATGAAGGCTAGGGGGCCCACCACCTCTCCACAAGGGTGGGGGGCGCGCCCCCCTACCTCGTGGGCCCCCTGTTGCCTCTCCGACTCCAACTCCACCTCCGTATATTGAGTTCCGGGGAGAAAAAAATCAAGGAGAAGAAATCATCACGTTTTACGATACGGAGCCGCCAAGCCCTAAAACCTCTCGGGAGGGCTGATCTGGAGTCCGTTCGGGGCTCCGGAGAGGGGAATCCGTCACCATCGTCATCATCAACCATCCTCCATCACCAATTTCATGATACTCACCGCCGTGTGTGAGTAATTCCATTGTAGGCTTGCTGGACGGTGATGGGTTACCTCTCGGGAGGGCTGATCTGGAGTCCGTTCGGGGCTCCGGAGAGGGGAATCCGTTGCCGTCGTCATCATCAACCATCCTCCATCACCAATTTCATGATGCTCACCGCCGTGCGTGAGTAATTCCATCATAGGCTTGTTGGACGGTGATGGGTTGGATGGGATCTATCATGTAATCGAGTTAGTTTTGTTAGGGTTTGATCCCTAGTGTCCACTATGTTCTGAGATTGATGTTGCTATGACTTTGCTATGCTTAATGCTTGTCACTAGGGCCCGAGTGCCATGATTTCAGATCTGAACCTATTATGTTTTCATCAATATATGAGTGTTCTTTATCCTATCTTGCAAGTCTATAGTCACCTATTATGTGTTATGATCCGTTAACCCCAAAGTGACAATAATCGGGATACTTACCGGTGATGACCGTACTTTGAGGAGTTCATGTATTCACTATGTGTTAATGCTTTGTTCCGGTTCTCTATTAAAAGGAGGCCTTAGTATCCCTTAGTTTCCGTAAGGACCCCGCTGCCACGGGAGGGTAGGACAAAAGATGTCATGCAAGTTCTTTTCCATAAGCACGTATGACTATATTCGGAATACATGCCTACATTATATCAATGAACTTGAGCTAGTTCCGTGTCACCCTAGGTTATGTCTGTTACATGATGAACCGCATCCGGCATAATTCTCCATCACCGATCCATTGCCTATGAGCTTTCCACGTATTGTTCTTCGCTTATTTACTTTCCCGTTGCTATTGCTATCATCACTACAAAATACCAAAAACATTGCTTTTACTACCGTTACCTTTTGTTACCGTTACCACTACTATCATATTACTTTGCTACTAAACACTTTGCTATAGATATTAAGTTTCCAGATGTGGTTGAATAGACAACTTAGCTGCTAATACTTGAGAGTATTCTTTGGCTCCCCTTGTGTCGAATCAATAAATTTGGGTTGAATACTTTACCCTCGAAAACTGTTGCGATCCCCTATACTTGTGGGTTATCAGTGCCCGTTGACATACCCCATCGCATGGCCTGTTCCGCACACACCATTTAAACACGATCTTGCCCGACATGATCCGCACTATACCACGTCCGCTTGCAATCCTCTTTCATGCACCACCTCCCCCATGACCAGGAGCTCTAGAGCAATGTGGGGGAGCCTCTCGACGGACTAGAACCAAGAGGTGGCCGGTTGGAAGGCCTGCCGGGCGTGGGGGATACTTGCAGTCTTGTTGGCGAGCTCGTCGGAGGTGAGCGACAATGACCTGACGATGGAGGAAGCCTTCGATAATGAGCTAGCACCCCTCCCCACAGCGATCCCTGCCGACTTCACCAAGAGCAGGCATAAACACACTTCGATGCCTTCATGGCGGAGGTGCAGCTGGTGTCGGCAATTCGGCTGGCACAAGACAAGCATTGCTCGAAGCTCACCCTCCTCGAGAATAACAGGCTGATGGAGGGCCAAATCTATGGCGAGTTCGCGAGCACACAGGCCATGTGAGTGAAGAACCTGAACTTTGTTTGAGGGGTAGCATGCACTCTACAAGGCTGCGTGCAGCGCTTGTGTAGTAGCGTCAGACGCGCACGCGGTGCTGGCGGCCCAGGCAGTCGGGGTTAGGAATGCCGACAGTTGCCCTCGTTCGCTCCGGCAGCTATGCGCCATCGGTGTCGCGATGACCACGTGACCGGCCCATCTACGTCCATCGTCGACCTCACTTCCACCGGCGATGGCGAGCTCGTGGACACCGACGAGGAAGAGTAGGACATGGGAGACGACGGCACCTTGTGTTCCATGTCTTACTCTTCCTCACCAGTGACCCGCAACTTCACTTCTTGAGGCTCACGGACACATAGGATGCTGGACATGGGAAGAAAAGGACCTGGAGGACGGCCACGGGCGAAGATTTAGACTATGTTAACTTTCACATGCTTTTGTTTAATGAAATATATATCGAAAATGTAATGAATGTGTTCCGGTTTAAACGAAAATCACCCGGTTTGCATAAAAATCATCTGGTTTGTTCAAATCCTGTTTGGAATGTATATGTGGGAACGGTTGGAAAATGCTATTTTTAAAATTTTATAAAATATTTTAACTCTCAAACCGCGTATCCAAATTACGATATGCCTACCTTTTATTGCTTAAATCGCTACAGTCTCTATGACAACAATGTCAAGAATACTATCCAGAGAAACACGAAACCAAGTCTTACAAACCTTATTTAAGCAGCCATCCCAACTTACATCCATCCCGTCCATGGAGCCTCTATTTGTCCGCATCAACCTTTTTCGAATTAGCACGCTTGCTAAAGCACCTACAGTTGGTTTATTTTCAGCAGTGCGGACCATCACAGACGTTGCGGACGTGTCCACCTGCATCCCTAAAGCTACCTGGTTGGCAGTTCTTCTAGGCTTCTAGCCCACCTCACAAGATATTCGTCCACTGCGGCTAACGGCTCCTTTATCTCTTCAATTAGGGGACCAAACCTTGATCGACCGAGCTCCCTCGAGTGCAATGCTTGCACTATGCCCTGCTTGTCCATCTCGAAGACAAGATTCTGGACACCCGCCTCGTTTGCAAGCTGGACACCCTACCCACACGCCGGCGGCTTGGCTTACTCCGATTCAGCGGCTCTGATGAGGACACCACAACCATCGACAAGTCTCCAACCATTGTAGGTCCAATCACAAGAAGTCGCGCCAAACTAAGAAGTGACCAGGTGAACTATATCTTAAGTTTACCTTGTAACCTTGATGATACAACTATGCTTTCATCCCCATTCTTGTTGGTCGAACTTAGGTATCACATGGAAGAAATTCAACAACATATGAGCTCTTGAAGCAACTGGTTTGGAGAAACAAGCTTGGAGAAAACAAGCTTCAAGTGAAACTAATGCTGTCAGTTTTTACCTTTGATGTTTCATTGTGCCGAGCCCATTTGGAGGATAGACTGGGCCATAGGGGAACATCACCAGAAGCTACATCAAAAAACTATACATCATTCAGAGTTGTGAGTCAAAAGTTCTAGTCATTCTCGTGGAAGGTGTTCAGATTGTCAAGGCTTCGCGAATTTCCGAGGAACTCTCCAACAATTTCTAAAGTTTACTGCTTATTCCCCAAGGAAGCCATGCAAAGTTGTTTACTTTTGAATCCCTTTCACACCTAGCTAAGGGGGGCTGTCCCTACTATAGGACCCCATCTCCCCCATCCTTTTAGAAACGTTTTGTCAAACCATTCAGCTACAAGCTTATGCAGTAAGACTGCTAGAGATCTGAGAGATTCTTCCTACCTTTGCTCTTGTGAGTTCATACGGATTCACAAGAAGGATCCTCTAGTTCCCCCTAATTTGTGCTCTACGGTTCCAGCCATTTAGTCTGCATTAGTCCCCGTTTGTGGTTCTGCGATTGTTCAGACAACGGGTTGGAGTTCTTATAGCTCCGGTTAGCCATCCCCAACCTGCGGGTCGCATCCAACCTTGGCAGGTATAAAACTAGTTATCCCGGTTGCTTCCAGCTAGTTATCCTCCCCGATTCGATCCTACGACATTAAGATCACTACAAAAAAAGACACATCCGTGACATTTTCGGCCGAACGGAATTTTTTCCTGTCATACTTATGACACTTCTATGACGATAATTGTGATAAAACCTGGTATCATCATAGATGTGGTGGGGTCCTACTTCCATAACAGAAAATGGGCTTTTCATCCTGGGCGGGCCGGAGACGCAGCTGCATGACATTCTTTGGGTCGTTCATGACGGAAAAAACCATGGTAGAAGCGAGGGCGAGGAAAATATCGGGGAATTCTCGGTTACGGTGGGTGGTCGGGGGCCGAGTGATGCGCGTTTCTCTCGTATGTATGCACGTGTGTGCGAGGCGTTGGCTCTAACTAAACCCGAGTGAGGTGTTGGGCTCTAACTGAACCCGAGCGATTGCACTGCAGACTACGCGTTACTGAACCCGAGCGATCGATCGATCCCTTGCTGTTAACTGAACTGAGTGTGATTCCTTCGCTACTGCTACTAACTGAAGCCGATCGATGCTGCCTCTGGATGAAGAGTGAGCGTTGTTGAGGGGGTTTGGATGAACAGTTCTCGGTGGGGTTGGATGAATAGGGCCCCATGGTAGTAGAGGTCGTTGCCGCTGGATGAACAGTACCCCGATCGATCGAGCCGGTGGATGAACATGACCCCGTGGAGGGCTAGATGAACAGGACCCCATGGAGGGCTGGATGAACAGGACCCCGTGGAGGGCTGGTTGAACAGTAGCCGGTGGAGGGTTGGATGAACAGTAGCCCATGGAGGGGTGGTTGAAGAGGACCCCATGTAGAGGGCTGGTTGAACAGTAGCCGGTGGAGGAGGACGTGGTGGAGGCTGGATGAACAGGAGACCGTGGATGAACAGTCGCAGGTGGAGGCTGGAGGAGGCTGATGGTGGATGAACAGTAGCCCGTGGAGGCTGGAGGAGATCGACGGTGGAGATGAACAGTATCCCGTGGAGTCCCGTTTTATGGTATGCCACACCCCTCCCTATCAACAGGACCCCCTTTCCACCGTAGGAGGTTCGTTTCCTCCATTTTGCGGTACGCCAGACCCCTCTCGATGAACAGGATCCCGTTTCGAGCGTGGCCGGTCGAACACAAGGCCGTTTCCTCCGTTCTACGGTATGCCAGGCCTCGTTTCCATCGCCTGTTCTGTCCAAGCCGGTTGGCTCCCGATGAACACGACGATGACGCAGTTTCTCCGTTCCGACCCAGTCATGTACACGAGCCCTGGCCGTACGTATGCGCGAGTAGGCGTTCGAGACCCCGCCCGTATGTACGTACGTGGCCGTATTTACTTTATTGCAACATGGATGTTGTACGTACGTGTACATGCTACATGCGCACCTCTACTACGACACGTGCTTGCCTCTACTATGACACGTGCCCTTCCTTACACGGCCACGGTTCATCGATGCAGCCTGCAGACAGACCGGTTGTATGTACGTACATGTTCGCCACCAGAATGACAACGCTATGTACGCTTCGACCAGGTGGGTCCCAACTGTCAGGCACTTCCTTGCGTGCGAAGATGTAGCTGGTGGGTCCCAACAGTCAGGCGGGCGAATCATTTTTTTTGCCCGTAATATGGACACATTTCCTTGCGTGCGAAGATGTAGCTGGTGGGTTCCAGCAGTCAGGGGGAGAAAACATTATTTTTCAGGGTAAAAAGGATGCAATTGCATGCATGTGTCCATGGGCGTGGTGCGTCCCCACTGTCAGCCTCTCACGTACAGTCATCTTCCGATGACTCTTGGTTGTTGACCACGTTGACCACACCGTGCTGAGCGCACCAAGGCTGGTGGACGACGGCGAGGCCCCAGACTGGAACGACCCGGAGATGGGGAAGACGCGGCAGTGAAGTCGCAGATGGAGAGGAGTGGGAAACTTGACTGGTTCGGGTGCGCGGGAGCACTGCCGCCCATGGGAGACAGGAGCAAGAACAGAGGTTGAAGAAGGAGCACGGCTATTGGATTAACATCCAACGGTCCAGCTGCTAGAATCATTTGTTCATTAAGTTGACAAAGCCCTACGTACACATCTGCTTAGTAGGCCCACAAGTTAGCCACCAAATCTGCCGGGTCCCAGCTGTCATCGGGATGAATGGTTTTTTCGCATAACAAGGAGGCACTTCCTTCCATGCGAAGATACAGCCGGTGGGTCCCAGCTGTCATGGGGAGGAAACAACTTAATAAGGAGGAACTTTCCTTGCATGCGACCATGGACCTCGTGGGTCCCAGCCATCAGGCTCTCCAAGTATAGTCCTCTTCTAATGACTCTCGTTTGTTGACCATGCCGCATCGAGCGCAGCGAGGCAATGGACGACGGCGAGGCCCCAGACTGGAACGACCCGGCGATGAGGAAGACGTGGCAGTGGATTCGCAGACTGAGAGGAGTGGGAAACTTGACTGGTTCGGGTGCGGGGTGGGCCTACACTCGGCAGAGAATAATAGGAGGTGCGGAGTGGAGGGATGGCCTAGTCGTCGGCGGGGTAGCGTTTCGCTGAGGCACGCAAAACAATGCCGCTGGATGCCGGAGGCTGGAGCAGGCGGTCCTCGCAGCGTTGGGGGACGAAGACGAGAGATTGAAGAAGAATGCCGACCGTTGGATGTAAATCCAACGCCTTGTTAGGCTTCGACCTACTGGCCCACATGTCAGCCGGTCCATTTGTTTTTTTGTCCATTTGGTGGGCTGGGTGAAACAATGATGTAGCATCTATGCAACCCGTTTATATATATGGTAGAATTTAAAGCCCATTTGTATTTTTCTCGAAATCCGCGAACTTGCTGGGCTGGGTGAAATATCATGTTGGTATGGATGGAGAAATGTTATAAAAACATAAACACATGATTGCACGTCTATTACTGCATTGGTTCGTAAAATCTTTGCAAGCTTATGTACGCAATCACTATGAGTTAACTTGCCAAGTTATATATAAACAATTATTATTATTTTGTAAGAACTTTCAACTTACGAAATAAAATATCATTGTAATTTGATGAGTTAATAGGACATGGGGTATTATTACTTTTTAGGCTAGACGTGGGACCGTTGAGTTGGTTCTAGGGAAAAGTACTGGGAGAAAACTTAGTTTACATCGAAAAATAAAGTGGGAGAAAATTCAGATATAGGATTAATGAAAACGAAAAATAAAGGAAGTGGGATGGTCTATAAAATGGTTGGACGAATGACAGGTTTAACGGAACCTTATGTTGTTTCTATGTGTGTGTGTGTGTAATAAAATAAGATATAAATATAGCACTACTGCAGGATGCTGCTAACGCGACACTACAATCAGAGATCCTTCGAGAAACTGTGTGCGATGCCGTAATTGCAAACGGTGTTGTATGAAACCATCAGAAATGTATAAAACGTTTGCGATGACAGATGCGTCAAACACGGTTCAGGTTTTAGTTGCGTGTGCGATGAAGGGCATACTGTTCAGTTCAATTAACTGTTTGCGATGAGGAGGAACAAAAGAAACGGGCAGCCAGATGAAGGCGTGTGCGATACACAGCTTACGATTCACTCGGATGAACTGTTTCTGATTAGGCAATACAAAAGAAACGGGCAGCCAGATGAAGGTGTGTGCGATATACAGCATACGGTTCACTCGGTTGAACTGTTTGTGATTAGACAATACACAAGAAACGGTCAGCCAGATCAAGGTGTGTGGGATATACGGCATGCGGTTCACTCGGATGAACTGTTTGCGTTGACACAAGAGTACAAAAACGGTTCAACTTAACAAGACGTGTGTGTTGTGTGATGGGATTGCATGCGGTTCACTCGGCCCTTGTCGTGAGTGTGTGACCTCTATGGCAACCATTCGCTCCCCAGGCGCCTCTTCGTGTACCGTGGCAACCGTCCACTGACTCTTCGCCTTTCCCTCTCGATTTGGAACTGTTGTTGCACGCTAGCTCTTCCTCCCTCCTCATTTGCCTTCACCCTTCCTTCTGCCATTGTTTGATCGTCTTCTCCATGGAGGGAACAAGCCAGAAACGACCCCGTTATTCCTGCCCCGATCTAAATGATGATGAGGTGGAGGAACTCATTGATCGGTGCGACGTCATCACCTTGGCTAGCATGGCAGGTTCGTTCAAGACCATTCTTGACTCAACTAATAACATCATTACAAGGAACCCAAGGGTTCAAGAGAGGTTTGATCTCCCCTATCTTCTTCTCCGTGACCCTGCTGACCGGCGCGGGGATGAGGGAAGCCTCGCCTTGTGTAAGTTGATGCCACTTGATAATGATACGTATGATGTTAAGATGCCATCGCTTGTGGGCAAGGCTTGGGCAGGCGCAAATGGAGATTGGGTTTTTTATATTGGGTACAACTGCGAGTGGGAACTTGTGAATGTGTACACTCGTCACCGGGTTCCACTTCGACAAATCTCAGACGACTGCCTAGAGGTTGAGAACACCGATATTCTACGTGAGTTCAAATACGATCATGCTGACTGTCGTCTATGGAAGATAGCAATTTGTCGAGTTCCCAACTACTCTTGGGGTTATAGGAATGCTTATGTTGTCGCTATCTTCGACAAGCTTGTTGCCATCCTTCATGGTTCGACTTGCTCAAAAATCAGTTTCTATACACGGATGAGTACTGTGATGCAATTCAATGCCAGGGTATTGTGTTTGCTTCCACCACTCATGGCACTGTTTTTGCATGGAATTCTCATTATTTCGGCACGTTTGTCTTCCACCTTAATTATAATTGTTTCATCCACATGCATGCGGGTTAGTTAGTTTCCCTTTACTAATTAACCTTCTTGTGTTTCCAAGGTCCTGTGAACATTCTACCACCTATACTTGAAAATTTTATTCACGAGCATGAGGACGAGTAGGACCCATATACTCAATGGCGCCTAGCAACTTATTTCGAAGGATCACCTCTTCTTGTCTGTATACGGGGCACTACTGATGTTACTAAGGAAGCAGGTGTTGTCTCGTATGTTCGCACTCCCCGGACCTATTCCAACATCCGTTGCAGGGTATTCGGGATGGATACTGGTGTACTAGCACCAACACCTTCTCCCTAGTTCAGTATTGAAAGTCTTGGAGGAAACTCGCTCTTCCTTGGACAAAACTATCCAATGATGGTGGAAGGCGATCCAGCTGCTGTTGACACAACATTACTACCATTTGTGAGAAGCAACTGTATCTATACCTCGGACATTACTATGCTTCCCTACCGTCCCAATATGGGTATTGAAATAGGTTGCTTCAGCCTGGATGATCAGTCCTGCGTTGGTCTCGAGATTGACAGTAGCTGGCCCTTCCCAAAGAATCACTTCTGGTTCATAGCAAGAGTTTCCAACACCAACGAGTGGCTGAGCTAAAGTTCATTTCATCGCTTTGTTATTTGTTGTGTGAGAAAAACTTTACTAGAATGTTTTGTTGGAGATGATCTATAATCCAACGTGTATCCTCGTTGTCGTTATGGGTTGATGACTTGTTGTATGTAATCAATGGTACATTTGCATATGCGTCCATGAACTCACTCCTGCTAGTGGTGTCCATATGAACAGTGCTAGTGATTTTAGTTGCAAAAATTAGATAGTGCTATTTGTAGCTGCATATTTTGACAAATCGCAGTGTTACAAGGTTGACAAATGGCAATGTTACTAAATAAACAAATTTCAATCTTTCCAGTTTGAGAAATGGCGACATACCCAAAATGACAGATATGCAATTTTACCCGATTGTTTGCACGTGGTTGCACACGGGTCATGCAAAATAACTGTTTGCGTTGAAGGGATGCAGAAATCCCGCTCAGCACATTTTCCCTTGGCTTCCTGGGGAAGCTGTCGGTTTGCATACATGTGTTATAACTAAAACATTTGCGATGAGTGTTTTATATCTAAAAACCATTGACATTTTTTTCAAAAGAAAATCGTTTGACAAGTCTGTACATTAAGAGAGAAAAACGCAAGTTCGTTCAAACCATATCTTTCATTCAGTCACACTGCGAATTTATATTCATATGATCGAGAATTCGAGATACAGTATTAAACCCCCAAAAAAACTATTTCCAGCGGCGGCGGAGGCGGCGTGCCGCGCCGTCGTTGTCGTCCTCCGGGACGCCATTGTTGAAGTATTCAAGGCATCACAAAAATGTTCTTCACTTGTAAATCAAACATCATGTCGTCGCGCGATCGACGGGCGGGGCACGGGAGGACGGCAACTGGCGCCGCTGAGAGGTAGCGGTCGACGATAGCGTCCCATGCCGCCGAGGAGGGGGGGGCGCACGGGCACGAGCGCGGCGGGTGCAGCCAAACGCACGGGGACCGGCGCCGCAGTGGGTGGAGGGGCGCGCATAGGCACGGGCACGGGCGCTGGCGCTGGCATGTACACGAGCTCGCGCGGGTCTGCGAGAACCTCGCTGACGCCCGCGGCTTCCAACTCTGCGATAGTGCTCGGCGACCAGCCCGTCAATGCTACAGGGATGGTCGCTGGCGCGGGTGCGTGGATGGGAGCTGGGACGGGAGCGGGGGCAGCAACCATCGCGGCCAGCTCGTTCTGGGCCATGTCCATGAGGCCCTATTCCTCCTTATTTTCTATCTCCTCTGGCTCGGAGTCGACTTCACCAAACTTGAAGACTAGTGGCAAATGATCATTCTGCACCATGACGGTGGAGGTTTGCGGGGGAAGGGAATGGGAGGCAAACAGTAAGGCCGCCCGTATTAAACAGCAGCTCGGGCGCCATTAATGGAGAGGAAGGCGGGCGGCCATGGAAGTCAAAGGGCTCGCTTCCTAGTGAGCCTGCACAGCGTAAATCTCGCATGCTTCCCGGTGAGCCTACACATTGGAGGACAGCTTGCACGCCTCTCGGTCAGCCTGCGCATCGGACTGCGCTCGCACGCCTCCCGTTCAGTCAAGGTCAAGCAGATGTCCGCACGACACCTCCTACAACCATTAAAACCAAGACACGTGGCATCACGTGAATGGTTAACAGAACACACACGTTTTGAATTATACAAACGTTTGAGATATTAAGTGGTAGCTATTTTTCCAAAATGCCTTTGTTGACTTTCATTATTCGAGTGCGCCTTCTCTCAAAATGGACACGAAAAATACCACATCATGTCGGGCGCCATTCCATGATAGCATGCCAAGTTTCATGAATTTCAGACGAGTTTTGGATTTACTAGAATTTAAAAACTAGGCATCTTAATGTTTTGTTGGCAATCAACGGTGCCCTGGTGTTTGAAATTCATTCCCATATATTGCATGGGACACATATTTGATTTTTTAACCAATTTATATGCACTGGAGCACGTGCATGTAGTTCAAATTTCAATTATGCACATAAATGCATTGAAAACTCAGTTAATGCATAAAAATGTCCAAAAGAACCCCGAAAAATTACAAAAATTGACACAACACTCCTGTTTATGTTGACACGAGAAAATTTTTGGAAGCAATAAGAGGAAGTGGATATCGTTTCGTCCCCAAAGGTGGGACGTTCCCTACCGAAACCATGATGCTTGTTGTGAGAAGCTCTGGTTTGTGAGAAGCATAGACCCAAACCTGCCTCAAACGGGACAAAAATTTTACCACGGCATGTTGATGCCGCTCCATGAAAGCATGCCAAGTTCCATGAATTTAAGACGAGTTTTGGATTTACTAGAATTTAAAAACGAGGCATTTCAATGTTTTGCCGGCAATCAACGGTGTCCTGGTGTTTGAAATTCATTCCCATTTCTTGCATGGGACCTAAGCATGCACCCAAGGACACAGATTTGATTTTTCAACCAATTTATATGCACTGGAGCATGTGCATGTAGTTCAAATTTGAATTATGAACATAAATGCATTGAAAACTCAGTTAATGCATAAAAATGTCCAAACGAACCCCGAAAAATCCCAAAAATTGACACAACACTCCTGTTGTTCTATGTTGACACACGAATTTTTTTGAAAGCAATAAGAGGCAATGGATATCGTTTCGTCCCCAAAGGTGGGTCCCTACCAGAACCATCATGCTTGTTGCGATAAGCTCTGGTTTGTGAGAAGCATATACCCGAACCTGCCCCAAATGGGACAATTTTTTTAACACGACATATTGGTGCCGCTCCATGATAGCATGCCAAGTTTCATGAATTTCAGACGAGTTTTGGATTTACTAGAATTTAAAAACCAGGCATCTCAATGTTTTGTCGGCAATCAACAGTGCCCTGGTGTTTGAATTTCATTCCCATATCTTGCATGGGACCTAGAAATTCACCCAAGGACACATATTAGATTTTTCAACCAACCTTAGTGCATTGGAGCATGTGCTTGTAGTTCAAATTTGAATTATGCACATAAAATGCATAGAAAACCCAGTTAATGCATAAAAATATCCAAACGAACCCCGAAAAATCACAAAAATTAACACAACACTCCTGTTGTTCTATGTTGACACTAGAAAATATTTGAAAGCAAAAAGAGGCAATGGATATCGTTTCGTCCCCAAAGGTGGGACGTTCCCTATCGAAACCATCATGCTTGTTGTGAGAAGCTTATACCCGAACCTGCCCCGAACGGGACAATTTTTTTACCATGGCATGTTGATGCCTCTCCATGATAGCATGTCAAGTTTCATAAATTTCAGACGAGTTTTGGATTTACTAGAATTTAAAAACCAGGCATCTCAATGTTTTGCCGGCAATCAACAGTGCCCTGGTGTTTGAATTTCATTCCCATCTCTTGCACGGGACCAAGAAATTCACCCAAGGACACACATGTGATTTTTCAACCAACTTTAGTGCATTGGAGCATGTGCTTGTAGTTCAAATTTGAATTATGCACATAAAATGCCTAGAAAACCCAGTTAATGTATAAAAAGGCCAAACGAACCCCGAAAAATTCCAAGATTGAACACAACACTCCTGTTGTTCTATGCTGACACTAGAAATTTTTTGAAAGCAATAAGAGGCGACGGATATCGTCCCGTCACCAAAGGTGGTACGTTCCCTATCGAAACCATCATGCTTGTTGTGAGAAGCTCTGGTTTGTGAGAAGCTTATACCCGAACCTGCCCCAAATTAGACAAAATTTTCACCACGACATGTTGATGCCGCTCCATGATAGCATGCCAAGTTTCATGAATTTTAGACGAGTTTTGGATTTACTAAAATTTAAAAACCAGACATCTCAATGTTTTGCCAGCAATCAACAGTGCCATGGTGTTTGAATTTCATTCCTATCTCTTGCACGGGACCTAGAAATTCACCCAAGGACACACATGTGTTTTTCAACCAAATTTGGTGCATTGGAGCATGTGCTTGTAGTTCAAATTTGAATTCTAAGATTGAACACAACACTCTTGTTGTTCTATGTTGACACTTGAAATTTTTTGAAAGCAATAAGAGGCAACAGATATCGTCTCGTCCCCAAAGGTGGTACGTTCCCTATTGAAACCATCATGCTTGTTGTGAGAAGCTCTGATTTGTGAGAATCTTATACCCAAACCTGCCCCAAATGGGACACAATTTTCACCACGGCATGCTGATGCCTCTCCATGATAGCATGCAAAGTTTCATGAATTTTAGACGAGTTTTGGATTTACTAGAATTTAAAAACCAGGCATCTCAACGTTTTGCCGGCAATCAACCGTGCCCTGGTGTTTGAAATTCATTCCCATCTCTTGCATGGGACCTAGAAATTCACCCAAGGACACACATGTGATTTTTGAACCAACTTTGTTGCATTATTGGAGCATGTGCTTGTAGTTCAAATTTGAATTATGCACATAAAATGCCTAGAAAACCCAGTTAATGTATAAAAAGGCCAAACGAACCCCAAAAAATTCCAAGATTGAACACAACACTCCTGTTCTTCTCTGTTGACACTAGAAAATTTTTGAAAGCAATAAGAGGCAACGGATATCCTCTCGTCCCCAAAGGTGGTACATTCCCTATCGAAACCATCATGCTTGTTGTGAGAAGCTCTGGTTTGTGAGAAGCTTATACCCAAACCTGCCCCAAATGGGACAAAATTTTCACCATGTCATGTTGATGCCGCTCCATGATAGCATGCCAAGTTTCATAAAAAATGCCAAACGAACCCCGAAAAATTCATTCCCATTTCTTCCATGGGACCTAAGCAGGCACTGAATGACACAGATTTGATTTATCAACCAATTTGTATGCACCAGAGCATGTACATGTAGTTTAATTTTGAATTGTGCACCTGAAATGGCTAAAAAACCAGTTTAATGTATGAAAAGTCCAAACGAACCCTGAATAATTCCAATTCTTTTACGACACACATACAGTTGCATGTTCACTGCAGATCAAAGGTCTAGCAATTCAAACACCGTCCATTGCCGCTGTGACCCCATTTTGTAATTCAAATCAAGTAGATCCCACACAGTTTATTCTCACCAACCATGTGAGATGTAGTACAAAATATCTTGGAGCACCGTCGGTGTATAGTACGCCTACGGCTTACGTGAGAAGGTGCGTCGGCTACAGTTCACAACCGGCGTGTCGGTGTACTAGAGTAGGGGTACCCTAGTATCCCGAACTTGTGCACGGGCAGTCGCAGCATCCCGCGGCAAGGCTTGCCGGGTGACCGCCAAGGTCCTCCGTGGTTCCTTTGGAGCCATTCAAGGACAAAGTATCCAAGCCAAGGAGACAAGACCCCGGCAAGAGGAGCTTGCCGGGAAGGCCAACCAAGGCATCTCAAGGAACTTGCCGCGACGCGCCACGCGTCCCAGCAAGGCCCAGTGAGCGACAAGCTCCCGGACGAGACAAGACAACGACCGTGGCAAGGCGCTTGCCGCGGCAAGCCACCACTCTGTGTCCGCACTCCAGCACATCCACCAACGTGTCGCTTTGGGACCCTTCCAGGCGTACGTGGCGGGAGGCTGTGCAGCCAGCGGTGCGCGGTGGCAAGCGGCGCTGACAAGATTGCCATCGTGGCGAGCGGTGGCGTCCCTGACGGTCCCTTTTGCACTATTTAGGCGACGCAGACGGGCATTACCCGGAATAGAGTTATATTACAAGGTAGCTTGTCGCGGCTCTAACAGATTGTTCTCATAACATGACCAGCAGCGACAAGAAAAGAAGAAAACGGGCGGCCTAGTCTACGCGATCGCCCTCAATCCTCTTGATCCCGCTCACCTTATCCACAATGGGTGCGACAAGGGTCTTGAGCGCCTCCAGATCAGCATCCGGCGGCAGGGTCTTGAGGACGTTGGTGAGGTTGAGGCCCGGGTTGCGGAAGGCCACCTTCACCAACACCTTTTGAAGAGCTCCCGCGCAGATCTTGCGCGACTCGTCGGCCAGCTGCTTTGGGATCTTCCCCCGGAGCCGCTGGAGGGCCGTCACCATGCCTTTGAAGAACAAGGTGAGCTTGGCGCTGGGTTGGAGGTTCTCATCAGAGGGATACCCGAGATCCTCCACCCCCAGCTGCGCCAGCTCCCTGTCGATATCTGCGGCAGCATTCACGAGACCCTCCGTCCAGTGCTTCACTTTCTCCCTAAAAGCATTCTGGGCGGCGGCAGCACTCGCCAGCAGCGCCTTGTCGCCCTTGATCTCCTCCTTCAAGGCCACCTCCTGCTCCCTGGCGCCGTCCAGCGTCTTGGTCAAAGTGGTCAGCTTCAACTCAAGATCTGCGTTGGAGTCCTTGGCGGCGCTAAGCTCTTTGCCCTTCTCGGTGAGACGAACCTGCAGCTCTGAGTTGCTGTGGGCGTCCTTCTCCCGCTCACGCTTGAGCGCGGCAAGCTCTTCACCACTCGCCTTGAGATCGGCCTCCAGCTGCGCCACCTTCGTCTCCAGCTCCTTCTTGGTGGCCTCGGCAACTGCGGCAGCATCCTCTGCTTGCTTAAGGGCTCCGCCGAATTTTTGCTCACGCGCGGCAAGCTCCTCCTCGTGGCTGTCGAGGTTAACTTTCCGCTGCACCAACTCGCCCTCCTGCACAGACAGCTTCTCAGCGGCAGGCCGCTGTTGCTCTTCAACTTCGGCCTTCTTGAGGAAGAAGGCCTTCTGCTCTTCGGCGAGTTGCTCCCGCTCCTCTGCCAGGGACCGAAGAGCTTCCTGGTTGAGACCCCGGAGCTCCTCCGCGCGCTTCTCGATGTCCACTCCCGCCTTCGTGACAAGCGCCTCGCGGGATTCCATCTTGGCTTGCCGCGCGTGGTAGAGTGACAACAGCTTCCGCAGCAGCCGCTCCTCCTCAAGCTCGCCGCTGCTGCTGCTCAGTGCATCAACTAGCGCCAGCCCAGCAGAGGCGAGCACCTCTCCATCAAAGCTCTCTCCCTCGACCGGCGCCTTGGAGCTTGACGCCCAGGGGAGGTTGATGAAGACGCCATCGCCGGCCTTCAAGTAGACGCCTGGCTGGGGCTCTTCGGAGCCTGGCGCTGCGGCAGCGGCGGACGGGTCGGCGGTCGATGTAGCGCCTGGCGCTCCTGCGGCCTCAGGGCCGTCAGTGCAATTGCCAGACCCCTCGCCAGCTGCTGCGCGACAGCTTTGGCGGCCTCGTCGTCGGCAGGATCATCAGCGCCGGCTGCTTCTTCAGTGGCAGCGGCGTCGTCGGCAGCAACCTCGGTCTCCATCGGTTCCGCAGCAGATGGGTCTGATGGCCGGAAAAGTGAGAAAAGTCAAGCAAATACCCCAAAAGAAGAAGAACCCAAGGGAAGCTTTGAAGGGAAGATTACCTGTACTGGGTTCGGCAGTAGTAGTCTCCGCCGCCGGGGGGACGCTGGTGCTGTCCCTTGCCGGAGAACTCTCCCTTGCCGGAGGACTCTCCCTTGGCATTTCAGGGGCGGCCTCCGGGTGCTCCTGGTGGGGCTGCTCTGCTCCTACACAAACCAACAGTCAGATGTCAGCAAAGAAGGAGTATTTATGCGCGCCTAACAGCGGAAAGCGAACCATATACTTATGCTGGGGGCTGCTCTGGAGAACAGTTGCCGGGTTCGACAAGGTTGTCTCGGACGCACCCCCTGCTGTCGCGGTGGGTTCGTCCTCGATGACAATCACCGGGACCTTGGCTCTCTTCGCTGCTCTCTGAGCCAGAGTCCTAAAAAGGAATAAGTTCAGAGTAAAGCAAATGAGATACAAGACAAAACAACAAGAATTGAAGAACTACAAGTACAACAAGAGAATCTTACTCTTCTTCTTCCTCGTCGGAGCTGAACGCAGAGAAGTCGAAGTCCGGCTCACGTCCGGCGCGAGGAGGCGGAGGAGTAGTTTCCCTTGGCCGCTTGGCGGGAACAGTGGCGGTGGTCTAAGACGACCCCGCTCCGGCTGCCGCCGCGGCGTGAGAAGCGGCAGGAGTAGAAGCGGTGGTCCGGGTGGACCCCGCTCCAGTTGCCGCCGCAGCGTGAGGTGCTCCCGCAGCAACAGTGCTTGCCATTGTGGAGCGTGTCGCGCGGCGCGGCGACTGTTCACTCACCCGCCGCCCCGCTACGTCCCCGGCCTTGCGGAGACGCCTTCTTGGTGGGGATGGAGGCTCTGCTTGCGGCGGCCTACCTGGGTAAACTGCTCGTGTGCTTCGCCTTGATCCGCTCTTCATGCGACCCTCGCCCCCGCCGAACCGAAAGGGACTCGGTCCGCCGGTCCCATAGATGCTCGTGGATTAGTCCCCCGACATCCTTGGCGCGCCAGGTAGGGGTGTCTAGGTTGTGTGAACCAGATTCGGCGTTCACACGAGCTAGATCTTCATCATCTTCATCGACATGCCGCCGAAGAAGAAGGCTTCGGAGGCGGCTGCTCCGTCCGCACTGAACCCACCACCGCCGGAGCAAACGGCTGATGGGGCAGACGCCGGCGGAAGAACGGGCGTCGGCGAGGGAGCTCACGGTGCTGCCAGGTCCAAGGACAAGGCTGCGCTGCCCATCGGCGGCGTAGCCGGCTCCCACAACGACCGGACGCACTCCAACACCTCGGCGTCCGTACATGCACCGCGCCCATCTCAGGAGGCGCGGGACCGGCAGCGTCATGGTACTCACGGTACCATGCGTTTGCTGGACCAAGATCGAGCTGGTGGATCTCAGAGTGCTCAAGACCAGCATGCACGCCAACATGCTGGCACGAGCAGGGCACGGTCGCCTGGACGGGATACTGCTCCTTCTAACATAGTTAGAAGTCCGAGCATATCCCGCTCCTCGCACCGTTCGCCACCGCCACCCGCCACTACAGCAGAAGCTTTGGCGTGAGCTCAACTGCTCCTGGACTACCCTCCAACGACAGACAAGATCGACGACTGGAGGGCCACCATTCAGAGTCTCATCAGCTTCGCCAATGGCGACACTCAACGGCAGCCGAGCATGTCGCAGCCGCGGCAAGTCAGCCAGGCACGAGCCGGTGGCGACAAGACCGGTGGGGGTGCAACCACTCTCCGCCCCGAAGGCCAAGATCGCCGACTCGCCGGATCCACCTCGACAGCGACTCCACCGCATCATCAGATCCACGAGCTCGTCGCGATCAGCGCCAAGTTCTTCACGAACGACAGCAAGAAGACGCTCGTACTCGCATCGAGCGCCGAAGAGAAGCGCGACGTCAATCGAACCAGCGCGCTGGGCCCTCTGTCGACATGCATGCGCCAGGGGAACCAGGCGACTTGCCGTACGCTGTAGGTTGCCCTGTGTTTATTCGTGAGCTGCGGCAAGTCCAGTGGCCCAGCACGAAGAATTTCAAGCCAGACATACCAGAGAAGTACGACGGCAAGTCGCATCCGTCGGAGTTCCTCAGCATCTACACCATCGCGGTGCAGGCTGCCGGGGGGCGGGACGACAAGATCCTTGCCAACTACTTCCTGCTGGTGCTCAAGCCCAACGTCAGGTCCTGGCTCATGCACTTGCCGGACAACTCCATATCCTCCTGGGCAGACCTATGCCATCAGTTTGTCGGCGCCTTTACAGGCGGCCACAAACCTCATGGCCAAGAGAGTGACCTTCATCTGCTCACCCAGAAGGAAGGAGAGCCCCTGCGCAAGTACATTCAGAGATTCAGCCATGTACAGCACAACATCCCAGATGTCCACCCTGCCGCGGTCATCAGCGCGTTCCATCAGAACGTGCGTAACCGCAGGATGCGGGAGGAGATGGCGATGTGCAAGATCAGAGACGTCAGTGAGCTGTATGCCCTGGCCGACAAGTGTGCACGTGCTGAGGAAGGGAGGAAACTCCCCGGAGAGAATACAGGAGCAGGAGGATCTGACAGCGAGGATGCTGCCTCGGCAAAGAAAAACCGGCGGCGAAACAACAGGAAGTTGATTTCTGGTGACTATTTTCCGGCAGAGCTTCCCGAAGCCGCCGCCAAGAAGGTCCCCGAGATCAACGCCAAGAGCGCTGAGGAGCAGTCTGCTCCGGCAAGCCCTAGGGTTTGTTCCGTTGAAGCACAAACTCCCGACAAGTTTTGCTCCGGCAAGCTTGCCGGGGAACGTCAAGCTCCGGCAGAGCCGCAGGTTCTCGCCGTAGAAGCGGATGTTCCCACAGCAGCAGATTTTCCTTTAGTCCTTGTTGTCGAGCCACAAGCTCCAGCATCGACACAGCAGATTGTCCGTTTCCTTCAGACAGGAGAACTTCCCGAAGAGCAAGAAGAAGCGGAAAGAGTAGCCCGGCAGTCAAGTATGTACCAGTTTGTCGACAACACACTGTACAGAAGAAGACTCAACGGTGTGAAATTGAAGTGTATTCACCGGGAAGACGGACAAAAGCTGTTGGCAGAGATACATGGAGGCATATGTGGTCACCACATTGGCGCAAGAGCACTTGCCGACAAATCATTCCGGCAAGGTTTCTTTTGGCCGACAGCCCTCCAGGATGCAACTGCACAAGTAACCAAGTGTGAAGCGTGCCAGTTCCATTCCAAGCAGATACACCAACCAGCTCAAGCTCTCCAGATGATCCCTTTATCCTGGCCATTTTTGGTCTGGGGGCTCGACATCCTCGGCCCCTTTCCCCGAGCAGTCGGGGGCTTTGAGTACTTGTACGTTGCAATCGACAAGTTCACAAAATGGCCGGAAGTGGAAGCAGTGAGGAAGGTGACAGCACAGTCAGCAGTCAAGTTCTCCAGGTCGATTGTTTGCCTCTTCGGGATCCCTAACAGGATAATCACCGACAACGATACGCAATTCACGAGCCGCACCTTCATGCAGTACGTCCAAGATCTTGGCACCAAGGTCTGCTTCGCTTCTGTTGCTCACCCGAGAAGCAACGGTCAAGCGGAGAGGGAAAATGCTGAAGTGCTGCGTGGGCTCAAGACCAGGACTTTCGACAGGCTGCACAAGTGCGGAAGAAACTGGATCGAGGAGCTGCCGGTGGTTCTTTGGTCGATCAGGACGACGCCAAATCGAGCCACTGGCCAGACACCTTTCGCTCTAGTCTATGGAGCAGAGGCAGTTCTCCCCACGGAACTCGTATACGGGCCCCCTCGAGTGCTCGCTTATGATGAGCTTGAGCAAGAGCAGCTGTGACAAGATGACGCGCTACTCCTTGAGGAAGACCGTCTTCAGGCTGCTGTACGAGCTGCTCGCTACTAGCAAGCTTTGCGCCGCTACCATAGCCGCAAAGTTAACGCCAGAAGTCTCGAGGAAGGCGACCTTGTTCTTCGGCGTGTTCAGTCTGCCAAGAATTCCAACAAGTTGACGCCGAAGTGGGAAGGCCCTTACCGGGTGAAACGAGTCACTAGGCCTGGCGCTGTCCGCCTTGAGACCGAAGATGCCATTCCGGTGAGCAACTCCTGGAACATTGGGCATCTTCGTAAGTTTTACCCGTAAGGCGCGGTTGCCGGAACCCGTTCCAGCAACCACCTTTTGTACAAGTCTTGCCGCTGTTGCATGTAATCCTTTGTACAAAGCCGGGCGCAGACCCCGTGCATAAGTAAAGCTCATATGCTCCGCACATCTTGTCAATTTCATGCTTTCTATTTTTTGCATATGTGATCTGACACTTTTGCAGCACCTACTCCCCGGTAAGCAATAACGAGCCGTAAGGCTCCATATCTTTATTTTCTCCTCTTTCTTTTTTCTCAAGGAAAGGAAGGTTCCCTCGCCCACAAGTTTGCCGGGGGGGAAAGGAGAAGATAACGGTATGGACCAGGCGTCGTTCAAGAAAGTTTCGCCTTACCGGGAAGCAAACAACAGAAAAGCTAAGTTGCCAAAGTTTGAGCAATCAGATTTTTAAAATTTTTAAGTTATCTCCCTTGAACGACCGCACTTTGTATGGAAAACCTGTGCACGGAGGAACCAACTCGTAGCTAGTTGCGCCCTTACTTTGTTTCGAGTCCGCTCAACAACTTAAGTGAGCTGCGACTAGTTGCGACAAGGTTTCTTGTCGGTAGCGGCACCGCCAGCAGGCTGCTGACGTCTCGCACTCAGCGCTCGCGGCTAAGGTGCCTACACCGACAAGTTCCCTAAAAGCGTAGGGCAAAAACATACAAAGGGAGGAATCAAGTAAAGGGAATAACATTGCAATCATTACCCGGAATAGAGTTATATTACAAGGTAGCTTGTCGCGGCTCTAACAGATTGTTCTCATAACATGACCAGCAGCGACAAGAAAAGAAGAAAATGGGCGGCCTAGTCTACGCGATCGCCCTCAATCCTCTTGATCCCGCTCACCTTATCCACAATGGGTGCGACAAGGGTCTTGAGCGCCTCCAGATCAGCATCCGGCGGCAGGGTCTTGAGGACGTTGGTGAGGTTGAGGCCCTGGTTGCGGAAGGCCACCTTCACCAACACCTTTTGAAGAGGTCCCGCGCAGATCTTGCGCGACTCGTCGGCCAGCTGCTTTGGGATCTTCCCCCGGAGCCGCTGGAGGGCCGTCACCATGCCTTTAAAGAACAAGGTGAGCTTGGCGCTGGGTTGGAGGTTCTCATCAGAGGGATACCCGAGATCCTCCACCCCCAGCTGCGCCAGCTCCCTGTCGATATCTGCGACAACATTCATGAGACCCTCCGTCCAGTGCTCCACTTTCTCCCTAAAAGCATTCTGGGCGGCGGCAGCACTCGCTAGCAGCGCCTTGTCGCCCTTGATCTCCTCCTTCAAGGCCACCTCCTGCTCCCTGGCACCGTCCAGCGTCTTGGTCAAAGTGGTCAGCTTCAACTCAAGATCTGCGTTGGAGTCCTTGGCGGCGCTAAGCTCTTTGCCCTTCTCGGCGAGACGAACCTGCAGCTTTGAGTTGCTGTGGGCGTCCTTCTCCCGCTCACGCTTGAGCGTGGCAAGCTCTTCACCACTCGCCTTGAGATCGGCCTCCAGCTGCGCCACCTTCGTCTCCAGCTCCTTCTTGGTGGCCTCCGCAACTGCGGCAGCATCCTCTGCTTGCTTAAGGGCTCCGCCGAATTTTTGCTCACGCGCGGCAAGCTCCTCCTCGTGGCTGTCGAGGTTAACTTTCCGCTGCACCAACTCACCCTCCTGCGCAGACAGCTTCTCAGCGGCAAGCCGCTGTTGCTCTTCAACTTCGGCCTTCTCGAGGAAGAAGGCCTTCTGCTCTTCGGCGAGTTGCTCCCGCTCCTCTGCCAGGGACCGGAGAGCTTCCTGGTTGAGACCCCGGAGCTCCTCCGCGCGCTTCTCAATGTCCGCTCTCGCCTTCGCGACAAGCGCCTCGCGGGATTCCAGCTTGGCTTGCTGCGCGCGGTAGAGCGACAACAGCTTCCGCAGCAGCCGCTCCTCCTCAAGCTCGCCGCTGCTGCTGCTCGGCGCATCAACTAGCGTCAGCCCAGCGGAGGCGAGCACCTCTCCATCAAAGCTCTCTCCCTCGACCGGCGCCCTGGAGCTTGACGCCCAAGGGAGGTTGATGAAGACGCCATCGCCGGCCTTCAAGTAGACGCCTGGCTGGGGCTCTTCGGAGCCTGGCGCTGCGGCAACGGCGGACGGGTCGGCGGTCGATGTAGCGCCTGGCGCTCCTGCGGGCTCAGGGCGGTCAGTGCGATCGCCAGACCCCTCGCCAGCTGCTGCGGCGGCAGCTTTGGCGGCCTCGTCACCGGCGGGATCATCAGCGCCGGCTGCTTCTTCAGTGGCAGCGGCGTCGTCGGCAGCAACCTCGGTCTCCATCGGTTCCGCAGCAGATGGGTCTGACGGCCGGAAAAGTGAGAAAAGTCAAGCAAATACCCAAAAAGAAGAAGAACCCAAGGGAAGCTTTGAAGGGAAGATTACCTGTACTGGGTTCGGCAGTTGTAGTCTCCGCCGCCGGGGGGACGCTGGTGCTGTCCCTTGCCGGAGAACTCTCCCTTGCCGGAGAACTCTCCCTTGCCGGAGGACTCTCCCTTGGCATTTCGGGGGCGGCCTCCGGGCGCTCCTGGTGGGGCTGCTCTGCTCCTACACAAACCAACAGTCAGATGTCAGCAAAGAAAGAGTATCCATGCGCGCCTAACAGCGGAAAGCGAACCATATACTTACGCTGGGGGCTGCTCTGGAGAACAGTTGCCGGGTCCGGCAAGGTTGTCTCGGACGCACCCCCTGCTGTCGCGGTGGGTTCGTCCTCGATGACAATCACCGGGACCTTGGCTCTCTTCGCTGCTCTCTGAGCCAGAGTCCTAAAAAGGAATAAGTTTAGAGTAAAGCAAATGAGATACAAGACAAAACAACAAGAATTGAAGAACTACAAGTACAACAAGAGAATCTTACTCTTCTTCTTCCTCGTCGGAGCTGAACGCGGAGAAGTCGAAGTCCGGCTCACGTCCGGCGCGAGGAGGCGGAGGAGTAGTTTCCCTTGGCCGCTTGGCGGGAACATTGGTGGCGGTCTGAGACGACCCCGCTCCGGCTGCCGCCGCGGCGTGAGAAGCGGCAGGAGCAGAAGCGGTGGTCCGGGTGGACCCCGCTCCAGTTGCCGCAGCAGCGTGAGGTGCTCCCGCAGCAACAATGCTTGCCGCGGTGGAGCGTGTCGCGCGGCGCGGCGACTGTTCACTCGGCCGCCGCCCCGCTACGTCCCTGGCCTTGCGGAGACGCCTTCTTGGTGGGGATGGAGGCTCTGTTTGCGGCGAGCTGCCTGAAGATGAGGAGGAAGAGGAGTCGATCTCCAGCGAGCCGCTCGTATCCTCGGCGGGCTCGCTCGACTCGACGTCATGCCCGGCAAGCTCTTTCTCGCTGATGAGCTCCTCTCGCTCGGCACGGCTTGCCGCCTCTGCTGCCTCTGCCTCCTCCACAGTGAATCCAAATTCGCCCGCGGCTGCGGCTGCCGCCGCCTCTTCCAGCCTAGTGGCGATGCGTGTCATCTCCGCATCGGTGGTGTCGCGGGTGAGGCTATTCTTTTCGTCGGAGCGGACCGGCACTTCTACCAAGCCGTCAAAGAACTCCTGCACGACGTCGTCTGCAGGCTCTTGCCAAGTTGGGACAATTCCATGCGAATCGCACAGCGGCATCATTGCACGGATGCGGTCGAGCGCGGAGTTTTTGCACAGCGGAACGACACCCTTCGGCAACCTGAACACTTCGGGATGTTGAGGGTCGTACTTGAACAGCTCCTGGAGCATCGCGTTAAGCTCCAGAACAGTGAAGTTGAAGTTGAGGCCCGGACGCAGCCTCATGATATCCGCCGCATTCTTGAATTCCCAGGCGGGTCTCCTCCGTTCCTGTAGGGGGACGATGCGGCGGCGAAGAAAATCTGCGCCAACAGCGCCTACAGTGAGCCCGGCAAGCCTGAGGCGTTGGATCTGGGTGATGGCAATCTTAAGCCTATCGTCTTCCGGGGCCACGTCACTCCAATCGCTGCCGCGTGCTACTGGGGCTTGGCGCCGGGCGGTAAACGGCTGCGGGTTCTCCTCGACAATCCAGCACCAGTCTGCTCTCCATTCCTCCCACTTGCCGCGGAACTCTCCCTCCAGATAACTGTCCTTCTTGCCGGCCCTCGAGATCCAGGCGATTCCGCTGGATAAAGGCTCTCCTCTCTCTACTCGGGGCATAAAGAAGTGGCAAAAAAGGGCTACATTGGGATAGACTCCGACAAATTTTTTGCCATGGTCAGAACAGCATTGGGGGTGAAGTCAAGGAGGCGGAACCCGTAGGTGTTCATAATATCGCAGAAAAATTCAGAGAAGGGCGGGCAGAGCCCGCAGTAGAAGAACAAGGCGAAGAAAGGATATCCGTTTGGAGCCATTTTCCAAGCGGCGGCTGGAAGTACCTTCGTGCGCGGATGCGCTCGCGTCTCCGTCGACCAGAAGAGGTAGTAATTCTCCCTCAGCTCCCTCGCGGCGAGCTTGGGGGGGAAGATTGCCCGCTCCTTTCGCAGCGCCGCAAGCCGCTGCGCCTCGGTCGACTTCACAACCTTCCCTTTGTCGGCTCTCGGAGCCATGGCGGAAGTGGTGGAGGAGGTCAACGGCGTTGGTGGTGCTGGTGGCGATGGGGGGCGGGGCGCTGCTCTCTTTCAGCTTTGGGAAGACGAGGGAGCGACGGAGGTTTCCGAGATTGGAGTAGCAACCGGCGAATGGGCGAACTACCCCTGTTTCCCATGCTTATAAAGAGGGAGGGGCGGACGTTCCGCCTTTCCGAATAAAGAAACCACCCACGATCTATCCCACGACGCCGCATTCAACGCGTGCCGTTCGGGGAGGGCGCGGTGGATACGGGGAGAGATACGGCGTAACCCAGGCCGCGCGTGCCCGTGCCCTGTTTTGGGCCTGGCCCAATAGCGCTCGGCACCGTGTATGGCCTAGGGCCGGGGGCTCCTGTCGGTGTACTAGAGTAGGGGTACCCTAGTATCCCGAACTTGTGCACGGGCAGTCGCAGCATCCCGCGGCAAGGCTTGCCGGGTGACCACCAAGGTCCTCCGTGGTTCCTTTGGAGCCATTCAAGGACAAAGTATCCAAGCCAAGGAGACAAGACCCCGGCAAGAGGAGCTTGCCGGGAAGGCCAACCAAGGCATCTCAAGGAACTTGCCACAACGCGCCACGCGTCCCGGCAAAGCCCGGTGAGCGACAAGCTCCCGGACGCGACAAGACAACGACCGCGGCAAGGCGCTTGCCGCGGCAAGCCACCACTCTGTGTCCGCGCTCCAGCACATCCACCAACGTGTCACTCTGGGACCCTTCCAGGCGTACGTGGCGGGAGGCTGTGCAGCCAGCGGTGCGCGGTGGCAAGCGGCGCTGACAAGATTGCCATCGTGGCGAGCGGTGGCGTCCCTGACGGTCCCTTTTGCACTATTTAGGTGACGCAGATGGGCATTTAATGCCCTGGTCCCCTGCCGTCAGGGTTAGGTATGATACACTATAGCAGGTAGCTGTACCAACCGCAACACCTTTCCATTTTTACCCTTGTCTATGTTGCCACCTGTCGGTGACCCCCTGAGCATATAAAAGGAGGCCCATGCGCAACGTAGTAGAGGGGGAGAAAGAGAACTCTCACGCTCGGTCTCGTTAGCTGCAGGGGTGTACTATAGCACTCCGCACTCCCGAGCAAGAACTCAATACAAACCACAAAGCAGGAGTAGGATTTTACGCATCCGTGCGGTCCAAACCTGGGTAAACTGCTCGTGTGCTTCGCCTCGATCCACTCTTCGTGCGACCCTCGCCCCCGCCGAACCGAAAGGGACTCGGTCCGCCGGTCCCATAGATGCTCGTGGATTAGTCCCCCGACACGGCATGTGAAGCACACTAGCTTGCTCCCCCAAAACTCCCGCCTCTACATCCCTCTCTACTTTAGTCCCTTGATTCAAATTTTCAGTAGCCCCGGCCTTTTACTCCCGCCTCTGCATCCCTCGCAATCTCAAAAATATCTGCTCGCCCTTGATCCAAATTTTCAGTAGCCCCGCCTTGTTACTCCCACCTAGTAAAATTTCAGTTGCCGCAGTATTTCCTCAAACACAACCTCCACTCACACAGACACACACAACCCTCGAAACCATTGGTAGGTCGCCGCCATTGCCTATGCCTCCATCCTCAACCTCTGCCTGTGTGCCAGGGAGCTCGAGTAGCCAATGACCAAAAAGAGGTTTATCGCGGCCTTTTCTCCTGACGCCGGCGAGGTGGCCGCTGAGGTGTCCCCGTCGTCCTCCGCGGGCCCGATCCACCGTCGTTGGTCCTTCGATCCGCCCGCCGCCATGCCCCTACGCCGGTTCGAGGACTTCCCCCTCCTCCCCCGGACCCGACAACCGATGAAGTCCTACCTCGGGGTCCAACAGCGGCGGTGGAGGACGTGGGTCGCCGAGATTATAGATCGAGAGACCCACACCCGCCGGTGGCTCGGTAGCTTCCACACGACCGAGCTCGTGGCCATGGAGTACGATCGCTGGCACGTCCGCTACCACGGCGCGACAGCTAGGCTCAATTTCCCCTTCGGCACACGTCCGGTCCACCTCGTTCCACCGAAGCCAAGGGTGGTGAGCTCGGTGATACGTCTCCATCGTATCTACTTTTCCAAACCCTTTTGCCCTTGTTTTGGACTATAACTTGCATGATTTGAATGGAACTAACCCGGACTGACGTTGTTTTCAGCAGAATTACCATGGTGTTATTTATGTGCAGAAACAAAAGTTCTCGGAATGACCTGAAACTCCACGGAGATTATTTTTGGAAATAATAAAAAATAATGGCAAAGAATCAAGGCGAGGGGGCCCACACCCTAGCCACGAGGGTGGGGGGCGCGCCCCCTACCTCATGGGCCCCCTGGAGCTCCACCGACCTCAACTCCAACTCCATATATTCGTGTTCGGGGAGAAAAAATAAAGAAGAAGGATTCATCGCGTTTTACGATATGGAGCCGCCGCCAAGCCCTAAACTCTCTCGGGAGGGCTGATCTGGAGTCCGTTCGGGGCTCCGGAGAGGGGAATCCGTCGCCGTCGTCATCATCAACCATCCTCCATCACCAATTTCTTGATGCTCACCGCCGTGCGTGAGTAATTCCATCGTAGGCTTGCTGGACGGTGATGGGTTGGATGAGATTTATCATGTAATCGAGTTAGTTTTGTTAGGGTTTAATCCCTAGTATCCACTATGATCTGAGATTGATGTTGCAATGACTTTGCTACGCCTAATGCTTGTCACTAGGGCCCAAGTGCCATGATTTCAGATCTGAACCTATTATGTTTTCATGAATATATGAGAGTTCTTGATCCTATCTTGCAAGTCTATAGTCACCTACTATGTGTTATGATCCGGCAACCCCGAAGTGACAATAATCGGGACCACTCCCGGTGATAACCGTAGTTTGAGGAGTTCATGTATTCACTATGTGTTAATGCTTTGGTCCGGTACTCTATTAAAAGGAGGCCTTAATATCCCTTAGTTTCCCCTAGGACCCCGCTACCACGGGAGGGTAGGACAAAATATGTCATGCGAGTTCTTTTCCATAAGCACGTATGACTATATTGGGAATACATGCCTACATTACATTGATGAATTGGAGCTAGTTCTGTGTCACCCTAGGTTATGACTGTTACATGATCGATCGCATCCGGCATAATTCTCTATCACCGATCCATTGCCTACGAGCTTTCCATAGATTGTTCTTCGCTTATTTACTTTTCTGTTGCTATTGTTATCATCACTATAAAACACAAAAAATATTACTTTTTCTACCGTTACCTTTTGCTACCGTTACCACTACTATCATATTACTTTGCTACTAAATACTTTGCTGCAGATATTAAGTTTCTAGGTGTGGTTGAATTGACAACTCAGCTGCTAATACTTGAGAATATTCTTTGGCTCCCCTTGTGTCGAATCAATAAATTTGGGTTGAATACTCTACCCTCGAAAACTGTTGCGATCCTCTATACTTGTGGGTTATCAAGACTATTTTCTGACGCCGTTGCCGAGAAGCATAGCTCTATTCTTTGAGTCACTTGGGATTTATATCTGCTGGTCACTATGAAGAACTTGAAAGACGCGAAAACAAAAATTTATCCCTCAACTACGAGGGGAGGTAAGGAACTGCTATCTAGCTCTGCACTTGATTCACCTTTTGTTTTGAGTAAGCTTGCAACACCTAAACCTGCCTCTGCTATTAATTCTGATATGTCGCATATTATTGATGATGCCACTTCTGCTATGCATGATACTTATGATGAAACTACTTCTATGCTAGATACTATTGTGCCACTTGGTAAATTTCTTGATGAACAACTTGCTAGGGCTAGAGAGAATGAAATTATTGAAACTGATAATATTGATGAGAGTGATGATGAAGGCTCTCCTAATAAATATGAATTGCCTATTGTGCCTGAGGGCTATGTTATGGATGAAGAAACTAAAAGAGACTTTCTTGCATGCAATGATAGAAGTGATATTAAGAAATTATTAGCTAAGCTTAAACAAAAAACGAATGCTAGAATGAAATATGATCCTGCTTATGCTACTTCACCTATCTTTGTTATTGATAAGGATTATGAATTCCCTATTGATCCTGATATAATTACTTTGGTTGAATCTGATCCTTTTTATGGTCATGAATCTGAAACTGTTGTGGAACATCTTACTAAATTAAATGATATAGCCTCCCTGTTCACTAATGATGAGAGAACTAGCTACTTTTATATCCTTAAAATATTTCCGTTCTCATTAAAGGGCGATGCTAAGATATGGTTTAATTCTCTTGATCCTGGTTGTGTGCGTAGCCCCCAGGATATGATTTATTACTTCTCTGCTAAATATTTTCCTACTCATAAGAAACAAGTTGCCTTAAGGGATATATATAATTTTGTGCAAATTGAAGAAGAGAGTCTCCCACAAGCTTGGGGAAGGCTTCTCCAAATACTTAATGCTTTGCCTGATCACCCTCTTAAGAAAAATAAAATACTTGATATCTTTTATAATGGACTAACTGATGCTTCCAAAGATTACCTGGATAGTTGTGCTGGTTCTGTTTTTAGGGAAAGAACACCGGATGAAGCTGAAATTCTATTGAATAATATGTTGACAAATGAAAATAATTGGACAGTTCCTGAGCCAACTCCTGAGCCTATTTCTAAACCAACTCCGAAGAAAGAGGTGTTCTATTTCTCAGTCCTGAAGATATGTAAGAGGCAAAGAAATCTATGAAAGAAAAGCGTATTAAAGCTAAAGATGTTAAGAATTTACCTCCTATTGAAGAAATACATGGTCTTAATTTACCGCCTATTGAAGAAACACATGGTCTTGATAACCCGACACAGGTAGTAAAGTTAAATTTTCTCTATAGATATGATAAAGCTGAAATCCCTCCTACTAAGTTTGCTAGCCAATGTTTGGATGAGTTTGATAACTTTATGGTTAAGCAAGAAGACTTCAATGCTTATTTTGGTAGACAATTGAAACAAAATGCTTATATGATTGAACACTTGGGTGATTATATGTCTAGAGTTAAAGGTGAACTTAAACTCATTAGTAAACATGCTTCTATGGTTACCACTCAATTAGAACAAGTACTTAAAGCTGAAAATGATTTGCTCAATGAATTGAATAGTAAGAATAATGACTATGTTGTTAGAGTGGCTATTAGAACTGGTAAAATGACTCAGGAACTTTTATATCCTGAAGGCCACCCTAAGAGAATTGAGCAAGATTCTTAGAGAAATAATATATATGCACCTAGTCCTTCTAAAAGGAAGAAAAAGAAAGATGATATGACTTTGCATGCTTCTAGTGAACCTGTTATTGACACACCTAGGAATCCCAATGATATCTCTATTTTTGATGCTGAAACACAATCTGGTAATGAACATGAAACTAGTGATGATGTTAATGATAATGTTCATGTTGATGCTCAACCTAGCAATGATAATGATGTAGAGATTGAACCTGCTGTTGATCTTGATAACCCACAATCAAAGAATCAACGTTATGTAAAAGAGACTTTGTTGCTAGGAAACACGGTAAGGAAAGAGAGCCTTGGGTTCAGAAACCCATGCCTTTTCCTCCTAAGCCATCCAAGAAAAAGGATGATGAGGATTTTGAGCACTTTGCTGAAATGATTAGACCTATCTTTTTGCATATGCGTTTGACTGATATGCTTAAAATGAATCCTTATGCTAAGTACATGAAAGATATTGTTACTAATAAAATAAAGATACCGGAAGCTGAAATTTTCACCATGCTTGCTAATTATACTTTTAAGGGTGGTATACCTAAGAAACTAGGAGATCCCGGAGTACCAACTATACCATGCTCCATTAAAAGAAACTATGTTAGAACTGCTTTATGTGATCTTGGAGCCGGTGTTAGTGTTATGCATATCTCTTTATATCGTATACTTGATTTGAATAAGTTGACACCTACCGAAATATCTTTGCAAATGGCTGATAAATCAACTACTATACCTGTCGGTATTTGTGAGGATGTGCCTGTTGTAGTTGCAAACGTTACTATTTTAACGGACTTTGTTATTCTTGATATTCTCGAGGATGATAGTATGTCTATTATTCTTGGAAGACCCTTTTTGAATACTGCAGGGGCTGTTATTGATTGCAACAAGAGCAATGTCACTTTTCATGTTAATGGTAATGAGCATACGGTACACCTTCCGAGGAAACAACCTCAAGTTCATAGTATAAACTCTATTGGAAAAATTCCATCGATTATTTTTGGAGGTTTTGAATTTCCTCTTTCTACTGTGAAGAAGATATATGATATTCTTGTTGTTGGGGGTGTGCATATCCCCGTTGAGGTAACCCAGTGTTATTTGAAAATTCTCCGGTTCCATGTTACTCAGAATGAGTTTGTTAACAAGACTTGATCAACCTTGTTAGTGGATTCCTTTTGATGAGCATGAGATGGATGAATTTAGAAAACACAACTCTCTGTACCCTCTCTTTTACTTTCTGTAATTTACATTAAATAAAGCAAAAATAGTAATTTTTGTCTGTTTTCTGAATTATCCGTGCAATATAAAAATACCCCGAAAATAAAAGTTCTCCAAATGCCCTGAAATTGAAATATGATTTTTTTCTGGAATATTTGAGAATATCTGGCACTGAGAACACAGCAGGGGGAGCAAGCACCTGGCCACGAGGGTCCACGGCGCGCCGACCCACCTGGGCGCGCCCCTTGCCTCGTGGGCCCATGGTGGCTCCCCTCCACTTATTCCTGCACCCACACACTTCTTCTTCCTCCCAAAAAATCACCATCCAGCTCAAGGACGAGTTCTAGCTCATTTTGCTACGATTTTGGATCTCCTTGCTCAAAGCACCTCTCACAAAACTGCTTTGGGGGATTGTTCCTTGGTATGTGACTCCTCCATTGGTCCAATTAGTTTTTGTTCTAGTGCTTTATTCATTGCAAATTTGTGTTGCCTAGGTGACCATGTTCTTGAGCTTACATGTCAAATTTATATGCTTCCAAGTAGTTCTAATGCATGATATATGCTCTAGGCACTTGTAGGAGTAGTTGCTATCAATTTTGTTGAGTTTGGTTTACTTTTATTTGAAGTTACTAAAAATTTCAGAGAAAAAAATATGCTTAGGAAAATGTACCAAGGTGGTTCTTCAAGGAAACAAGGACCCAGGCTTGCAATGCGTGATGCTGATGATGAGCCACCAAGGGACGCTCCAGTGCGGCCTTGTGAATGACATTCAAAGGACTTCATGGATCGAGCAGGAATTAAGGAAGAATTTAATGCATATTTGCGTAACGCTGATCTTGTGAGCTTCGAGGCGGAAAAGTGCCGTCAGTACCACTATCTCACTAGTTCCTTTGTGAGGAGGTTTGAATTTTCATCTTCACGCAATTCTCAAACTGTCATGTTTGATCTTTATGAAAATTCTTATACTATGGACTCAGAGGACTTTACCACTGCTTGCAAACTTCCACAATGGGGTAGTGCTAGTGAACCTTGCAAATCTAAATTTAGAGATTTTCTTGCTAGTATAACTGTGGGGGAATCTAGAGATATAGCACAAGCTACCATAGGGAGCATTCATTTTCCTGCTATACATTATTTTGCTCTCTTCATAGGTAAGTGCATAAATGGTAAAGATGAAGCATGCCATATGTGTGTCCCTGACCTCAGTATTCTTAGGAGTGTTGTGTTAGGAGATAAATCTTATAATTTGGGAGCCATTGTTGCATGTAGGTTGCATCATAATAGATTTAATGGAGATTTCTTCGGTGTAATTTATGCAACCCGTATAGCTAATTTTCTTGGTATAACCATACGTGAGGATGATATTGAGTTGCCTCCTGCTTATTTGGATTATGAGGCTATGGTTCGTCATCATTTTGTTGAGAGGAACGATCAGTTCCTCCAGTATCGACTAATCTTTGATAGATGACGCACCTATCACATCGCTCTCCCTCCTTCTACTTTCTTTGACTTTCAGGCAAAAGGAATATATTTTATAACTAGAGAGGAGGCGGAAGAGTATAAGAGGAGGGTTGAGATAGCTCGCCTCCAAGCTGCAGCCCATGATGCAATGACTGCTGCATCTCAGTACGACCCCAACTACAACTTTGGATATCCGCCAGGCCATCCGTGGCAATAGACCAACTTAGGCCAAAAGCCTAAGCTTGGGGGAGTACGTATTTCCCACCAACATTACATTCATGTTCACACACTCATTGCTAGTTATCGGTGCTCACACTTCTTAATTGTAATATCCATGCTAGTTTATTTCCTTTTTATGCTTTCTTCTTGTGTGTTTGATAAACCTTAAGAAAAACAAAAAAAATAGTTGTAGCTTTTAGCTAGCTTTAATTTCTATGCTTGGAGTAGTAATTAAAAAGAAAACCCAAAAAGATTTCTTGTTCTTCTTTTGCTTGTTGGGAGTTTTCCCGTATAAATAGTTTTATTTCTTTTCTTTTCTTTGGGGGTCGGTAGGAGAAGACCTTAATTAAACTGTTAAAGTGGCTCTTATATGCATTATTGTTGATCTGACAAAAGAGTCCATATTGCCTTGTCTTCTCCTGTTTATTGAATGCTTGCAGATTCCAGCTTAGTCCAATGCATGTGCACTGTTATCATTATTCACATCATTCGGTCGTGCAAGTGAAAGGCAATTATGACAATATATGATGGATTGATTGAGATGGGAGAAGCTGGTATGAACTCGACCTTTCTTGTTTTTGTAAATATGATTAGTTCATCGCTCCTGATTTAGCCTATTATGAATAAACATGTTTGCAATGACAATTAGAGATTATAGTTGCTTATGATATGCTTAATTAGCTAGGAGCTTATAATGGTTTACCTTGCGTGCCAACATGCTATTAAAATGGTTGTGATGTGGTATGATAGGGTGGTATCCCCTTTTGGATGATTCGAGTGGCTTGACTTGGCACATGTTCACGCATGTAGTTGAAACAAAATCAACATAGCCTCTACGATATTTATGTTCATGGTGCATTATATCCTACTCATGCTTGCATTCGGTGTTGATTAATTTTAATGCATGTTCATGACTGTTAGTCGCTCTCTAGCTGGTCGCTTCCCAGTCTTTTTCTAGCCTTCACCTATACTAAGCGGGAATACTGCTTGTGCATCCAATCCCATAAACCCCAAATTTGTTCCATATGAGTCCACCATACCTACCTATATACGGTATCTACCTGCCGTTCCAAGTAAATTTGTATGTGCCAAACTCTAAACCTTCAAATAAACATTCTGTTTTGTATGCTCGAATAGCTCATGTATCAACTAGGGTTGTCCGTATCTTCCATGTTAGGCGGGTTATTCTCAAGAGGAGTGGACTCCGCTCCTCACTCACGAGAAAATGGCTGGTCACCGGGATGCCCAGTCCCATGCTTTATGAAAATCAAATCGAAATAATTGCAAACAAAACTCCCCCTGGGACTGTTTTTAGTTGGAGGCAGTCGTTGTTTCGAGCAAGCCATGATTGATGCTTGTTGGTGGAGGGGGAGTATAAACTTTACCATTCTGTTTGGGAATCACCTATAATGTGTGTAGCATGGAAGATATCGCCATCTCTTGGTTGTTATGTTGACAATGAAAGTATACCGCTCAAAATATTATTCACCTCTATTTCAAAATCGAGCTCTGGCACCTCTACAAATCCCTGCTTCCCTCTGCAAAGGGCCTATCTATTTACTTTTATGTTGAGTCATCATCCTCTTACTAAAAAGCACCAGTTAGAGAGCACCACTGTCATTTGCATTCTGTTAGTTTACATTGAGTATGACTTGACTGGATCTCTTTTACGATGAATTACAATGTCTAGTCAGTCCTTGATCTTTAAAGGTGCTCTACATTTATGTTTTGTGGTCTCAGAAAGGGCTAGCGAGATACCATCTTGTTATATCATATTATGATTGTTTTGAGAAAGTGTTGTCATCCGAGATTTATTATTATTGCTCGCTAGTTGATTATGCCATTGATATGAGTAAACATGAGACCTAAGTGTTATTGTGAATGTGGTTAGTTCATAATCTTTGCTGAAAACTTGAAAGCTGGCTTTACATATTTACAACAAGAGCAAACCGAGTTTCTAAAAGTTTTTCTTTATCACTTTCAGTTTGTCAACTGCATTGCTTGAGGACAAGCAAAGGTTTAAGCTTGGGGGAGTTGATACGTCTCCGTCGTATCTAGTTTTCCAAACACTTTTACCCTTGTTTTGGACTCTAACTTGCATGATTTGAATGGAACTAACCCGACCAGTTCTCAGAATGACCTAAAACTCCACGGAGATTATTTTTGGAAATAATAAAAAATACTGGCAAAGAATCAAGGCGAGGGGGCCCACACCCTAGCCACGAGGGTGGGGGGCGCGCCTGCCCCCTGATCGCGCCCACTGCCTCGTGGGCCCCCTGGAGCTCCACCGACCTCAACTCCAACTCCATATATTCGTGTTCGGGGAGAAAAAATAAAGAAGAAGGATTCATCGCGTTTTACGATACGGAGCTGCGCCCAAGCCCTAAACTCTCTCGGGAGGGCTGATTTGGAGTCCGTTCGGGGCTCCGGAGAGGGGAATCCGTCGCCTTCGTCATCATCAACCATCCTCCATCACCAATTTCATGATGCTCACCGCTGTGCGTGAGTAATTCCATCGTAGGCTTGCTGGATGGTGATGGGTTGGATGAGATTTATCATGTAATCCAGTTAGTTTTGTTAGGGTTTGATCCCTAGTATCCACTATGTTCTGAGATTGATGTTGCTATGGCTTTGCTATGCTTAATGCTTGTTACTAGGGCCCGAGTGCCATGATTTCAGATCTGAACCTATTATGTTTTCATGAATATATGAGAGTTCTTGATCCTATCTTGCAAGTCTATAGTCACCTACTATGTGTTATGATCTGGCAACCCCGAAGTGACAATAATCGGGACCACTCCCGGTGATGACCATAGTTTGAGGAGTTCATGTATTCACTATGTGTTAATGCTTTGGTCCGGTACTCTATTAAAAGGAGGCCTTAATATCCCTTAGTTTCCCCTAGGACCCCGCTGCCACAGGAGGGTAGGACAAAAGATGTCATGCAAGTTCTTTTCCATAAGCACGTATGACTATATTCGGAATACATGCCTACATTACATTGATAAATTGGAGCTAGTTCTGTGTCACCCTCGGTTATGACTGTTACATGATCGATCGCATCCGGCATAATTCTCTATCACCGATCCATTGCCACGAGCTTTCCATATATTGTTCTTCGCTTATTTACTTTTCCGTTGCTATTGTTATCATCATTGTAAAACACCAAAAATATTACTTTTTCTACCGTTACCTTTTGCTACCGTTACCACTACTATCATATTACTTTGCTACTAAATACTTTGCTGCAGATATTAAGTTTCCAGGTGTGGTTGAATTGACAACTCAACTGCTAATACTTGAGAATATTCTTTGGCTCCCCTTGTGTCGAATCAATAAATTTGGGTTGAATACTCTACCCTCGAAAACTGTTGCGATCCCCTATACTTGTGGGTTATCACTCAGCTATGGCGCGGGAGGACCGCGAGGCATGGGAGCGTCTCGAGGCCGAGGCCGCCGACGAGGCCTACATGCAAGAGCTCTGCCTGCAGCACCCGGAGCTCGTGGAGGCAGAGCGGGCGATCTTTGCCAGCGCGGAGGGCGGTGAGGTTATCATGCTCTCCTCTGATGACGAGGTGTAAGGCGGCGAGGACAGTGGCGTGGAGGGCTGCGAGGTTATCGCGCTCTCCTCTGATGACAAGGTCGAAGGCGGCGGCGACGACGATGCGGAGGGCGTCGAGGTGGGCCCCAAGACAAGGAGATCGATGTCGACGAGTGGAGGAGTGCCTTCCCCAACGACCCCAACGACGGTACTGGCCCGGACCTGGCTCGCGGCACACCGTACATGACGAGGAAGGATTGGCTCAACCTCTACTTCGACCGAATGTAGTTTAGCTTAGCTTAAATTTATGTCTTATGTTCGGTTATGCAAAACTATTGATACATCTCCAACGTATCTATAATTTTTGATTATTCCATGCTATTATATTATCTGTTTTCGATGTTAATGGTCTTATTTATACACTTTTATATTATTTTTGGTTCTAACCTACTAACCCAAGGCCCAGTGCAAATTGCTGTTTTTTTGCCTATTTCAGTGTTTCGCAGAAAAGGAATATCAAACGGAATCCAAATGGAATGAAACCTTCGGGAGAGTTATTTTCGGAATCAAACGGAATCAACAAGGAGGCCATGAGGCAGGGAGGCGCGCCTACCCCCTGGGCACACCCCCACCCTCGTGGGCCCCTCGTGGCTCCACCGACCTACTTCTTCCTGCTATATATGTCCATATACCCTGAAAACATCCAGGAGCTCCACAAAACCCTATTTCCACCGCCGCAACCTTCTGTACCCAAGAGATCCCATCTTGGGGCCTTTTCCGGAGCTCCGGCAGAGGGGGAATCGATCACGGAGGGCTTCTACATGAACACCATAGCCTCTCCGATGATGTGTGAGTAGTTTACCACAGACCTTTGGGTCCATAGTTATTAGCTAGATGGCTTCTTCTCTCTCTTTGGATCTCAATACAATGTTCTCCTCGATCTTCTTGGATATCTATTCGATGTAACTCTTTTTGCGTTGTGTTTGTCGAGATCCGATGAATTGTGGGTTTATGATCAAGTTTATCTATGAACAATATTTGATTCTTCTCTGAAATCTTTTATGTATGATTATTTATCTTTGCAAGTCTCTTCGAATTATCAGTTTGGTTTGGCCTACTAGATTGATCTTTCTTGCAATGGGAGAAGTGCTTAGCTTTGGGTCCAATCTTGTGGTGTCCTTTCCCAGTGACAGCAGGGGCAGCAAGGCACGTATTGTATTGTTGCCATCGAGGATAAAAAGATGGGGTTTATATCATATTGCTTGAGTTTATCCCTCTACATCATGTCATCTTGCCTAATGCGTTACTCTGTTCTTATGAACTTAATACTCTAGATGCATGCTGGATAGCAGTCGATGTGTGGAGTAATAGTAGTAGATGCAGAATCGTTTCGGTCTACTTGTCACGGACGTGATGCCTATATACATGATCATGCCTAGATATTCTCATAATTATGAACTTTTATATCAATTGCTCGACAATAATTTGTTCACCCACCGTAATACTTATGCTATCTTGAGAGAAGCCACTAGTGAAACCTATGGCCCCCGGGTCTATCTTTTATCATATAAGTTTTCAATCTATTTTATTTTGCAATCTTTACTTTCAATCTATATCATAAAAATACCAACAATATTTATCTTATTATTATTATCTCTATCAGATGTCACTCTCGTAAGTGACCGTGAAGGGGTTGACAACCCCTTTATCGCGTTGGTTGCGAGGTTCTTATTTGTTTGTGTAGGTATGAGGGACTTGCGTGTAGTCTCCTACTGGATTGATACCTTGGTTCTCAAAAACGGAGGGAAATACTTACGCTACTTTGTTGCATCACCCTTCCCTCTTCAAGGGAAAACCAACGCAGTGCTCAAGAGGTAGCAAGAAGGATTTCTGGCGCCGTTGCCGGGGAGATCTACTCACAAGTCAAAACATACCAAGTACCCATCACAAACTCTTATCCCTCGCATTACATTATTTTCCATTTGCCTCTCGTTTTCCTCTCCCCCACTTCACCCTTGCAGTTTTATTCGCCCTCTTTTTCGTTCGCCTCTTTTTCGCTTGCTTCTTGTGTCATCATGGCTAGTACTTCTATCATTGTTAGTACTCCCGATCACGAAGTTCTCAATTTTAATCAAAGGGAGGGAGAAAATCTAAAAGATGCTTGGCATAGGATTTGCAATGCTCAAAATAGATCTACTAGGAAGCAATCAACTTCCATTCTTCTTCGCAATTTTTATGTAGGCATCACTCCTTGGAATAGATATATTCTTGATACCATTACCAGAGGGATTTTCTTGGGTAGCCATACTTTTGATTCTTATAATGCTATGATAGATTTGTTTGGCCCACCACCTCTTTTGGTTAATGGAACTGGTTTAGCTTTGGAACATGTGATGCAAAGGCTTGAAATTATTGAAAATAAAGTTGCCTCTGTGGAGTTGATTGAAAATTTGGATAAAAAGATCCACAACCAAATCACTCAATATGGATCTAAGGTAGGGGTTACTCTGAATTTTTTTAAAGAAAAAGAAGCTATAGTTAACGAAACAAAATATCAAGATTCCACAAGAATTGGTAAACTTGAGGATATTATTACTAATTTAGGGTCTGCCTTTTCATCCATTAAAAATACTCCAAATCCTCCTACTACCAAGATTGCTAAATTAACGTATGTTCCTAAAAATAAGGGTGAATCTTCTAGTAAGGAAAATGCGGATCTCAAATCAATAAGTGTTCACTCCAACTTCTTCAATATCATTAAGGAACCTTTTGCTACAAATGAATTTCTTAATTTCTTGCCTAGGAGTTTGATCATTAATAAAAAGGAGGAAACTCCGAAGGGTTATAAGTGTTCCATTGAACAATTGCATACCAAAGATGATAATACCTAGATCTATTCTTGCTTTTATGCCTAGCTAGGGGCGTTAAACGATAGCGCTTGTTGGGTGGCAACCCAATTTTATTTTTGTTTCTTGCTTTTCGGTTCTGTTTAGTAACAAATAATTCATCTAGCCTCTGTTTAGATGTGATTTTATGCTTTTAATTAGCGTTTGTGCCAAGTAGAACCTTTGGGAAGACTTGGGGGAAGTTTTAGCAATCTTGCTGTAAAAAACAGAAACTTTAGCGCTCACGAGATTTGCTGCCATTTTTTACTGGTGAGTGAGATTAGGTTGATTCTTTTTGCAGACGATTAATAGACAAATTACTCACTTCCAACAATTTATTTAATAATTTTTGGGGTTACATAAGTATTCAAAACCTACAGATTACTACAGACTGTTGTGTTTTTGACAGATTCTGTTTTTCGTGTGTTGTTTGCTTATTTTGATGCATCTATGGCTAGTATTGGAGGGTATGAACCATAGAGAAGTTGGAATAAATTAGGTTTAACACCAATATAAATAAAGAATTAGTTCATTACAGTACCTTAAGTGGTGGTTTGTTTTCTTATACTAACGGAGCTCATGAGATTTTCTGTTGAGTTTTGTGTTGTGAAGTTTTCAAGTTATGGGTAAAGATTTGACGGACTATGGAATAAGGAGTGGAAAGAGCCTAAGCTTGGGGATTCCCAAGGCACCCCAAGGTAAAATTCAAGGACAACCAAAATCCTAAGCTTTGGGATGCCCCGGAAGGCATCCCCTCTTTCGTCTTCTTCCATCGGTAACTTTACTTGAGGCTATATTTTTATTCACCACATGATATGTGTTTTGCTTGGAGTGTCTTGTATGATTTGAGTCTTTGCTTTTTTAGTTTACCACAATCATCCTTGCTGTACACATCTTTTGGGAGAGACTCACATGAATTGGAATTTATTAGAATACTCTATGTGCTTCACTTATATTTTTTGAGCTAGATAATTTTGCTCTAGTGCTTCACTTATATCTTTTAGAGCACGGTGGTGGTTTTATTTTATAGAAATAATTGATCTCTCATGCTTAACTTATATTATTTTGAGAGTCCTTGAGAACATCATGGTAATTTGCTTTGGTTATGAAATTAGTCCTAATACGATAGGCATCCAAGATGGGTATTGTTGGGGATATAACTACTAGGTATGACCCGCCCAGGAGGGGCCGGGTCATCCGTATGACGATTCATCACAATGAAGCCCAAGATCATTTGGCGCTTCATATGTAGGCTTAGTAGAGGGCCCAGACCCGAAGGCGGATTTAGGCCCATAGATATAAACCGCCATGTATGTAAAACATGTATTGTAAGGTATGTAAGAAAGGTCACCGAGCCAGATACGTTGTATAAACCGACCGGAACTCTAAGGGCCGTAGGGCGTCAACCCGTGTATATAAGGGGATGACCTAGTGGTGGCTTAGGACAAGAAACAACAGATCGAGAGCTGGGTCAAGCGTATTCACTCCCTGCTCATCGAAACCCTAGCAATACCAACTACAAACTGGACTAGGATTTTACCTTCATCGTAAGGGGCCGAACCAGTATAAACTCCTCGTGTCCTTTGTCCTGATTAACCCCTTTAAGCTAACCTCAACGCGATGGCTCCACGACTAAGTCCTCACACTAGGACATCTGCCGTGACAATTCCATGACAGTTGGCGCCCACCATGGGGCTATCGCACGATGGTTTCGAGTTCTTAAAGGGCAACTTCGAAGGGATCAAGGGATACGCTGTGGGCCGGATGACCAAGTGTCATCATGGCAAGCTCTACATCGACGACGCAGGCTGGGGCCCCGAGGCCGGCTCAATTGAGTACAGGTACCGGGTCCCCTTCGGCGGAATCCACGTCTTCGTCGGCAAGATCGGTGAACCGGACCCTGAGCCGGACATCTGCACCGACATCGTCGAGACGGCTCATCGTGCGAGACCCACCCGGGTTCGGCCTGCCATGAATCGTGTCTTCGTGGGATTTATCCATGGTGTGGAATCTGAGGACAGACCAGCATCTAGTGATGAGACTGTCGTTTACTCTGATGGCAAGCCATCCACCGGTGAGACAGAGTCATTGTATCAACTGCCGGACGGCCGGCTTGGGGGTTGTTCCGATGGCAACAGTATTCCGGACCCTTGTGAGCCGCCGAATCGGGTGGCAATCTTCATGGCCGGTACACAGCCCGTGCAACATTCATCTACGACAGTGGAGTTTATTTCCGGGTCAGCAGCAACAGCGGCTGCCGGGGCAGGAGGCCCTCAGTGCCCACCGGCTCAAGCTATAACCGACTTGCTAGATAAGCTGACAACGCTGTTAACAGCGGCAGTTAACCCGGCGGATCAAGATCAGCATAATGCGGCAATCACAAAGTTGCATGATGAGATAGCACATGCCAATGAGGAGCTAAACGTAGAAAACGCCAGGATGGCCGAGGAGCGGACCGCTTTGGATGCTCAGGCTCAACGAATTCAGTCACAATCTTACCGGCTCATGCTAGATCAGAACGCTTCCAATCAAGTCATGAGGAGGAGGCATCAAACTCATCTGCCTTCAGTTTATGAGGCAAGGAATCTCTTTAACACGCCAGGAGCAGGAACCAGCAACCCGACAGTAGCAAACCGGGTCGAAGTACCAGGGATGGGTACGCCGGTTCAGCCGCGCACGATGGACCCGCCTCGTCAGAACAATAACCCGCCGCAGCACGTGCCGATGCCACTGGGTCATTGCTCTAACCCTTTGGATAACATGATTGCTACGGCGTCACGATTGGCGGCTATCCCGGTTGAAGGTGATTCACCAATGGTGGTTGAAACACGGAGGGCTAGAGATCTCCTTCAAACAGCGCTGGTTCAGCAGCAAGCTTATTCTTACAGCCGCGATAGAGTTCATTCCACCCCTCGCCCAAGCCGGAGTTACATCAGGCATATTGATGAGCCGGCTGTATCAAGCAGTGGGCGGAACCGTAACCCGCCCCGTGGACATGACCCGGCGGGTGGCGGTGCTAATGCTCAGAACATAGTGGATCAAGGTAGAGCGCGTCAAGAGGCTGAGCTAGTGGCTCAGTATGCGGCTCATCAACCAACTCCGGTTCGTCCAACCACCTCTGTGGAGCCAGCTATGACCTTTAGAAACTTGGGCGTGCCATGCCTGGTGATGGATCTACGTAATGAGCGCCTGCCCAAGGATTTTAAAGGTCCTCGCAAGGTGCCTAACTATACGGATGATTTAAGTCCGGAGGCATGGATTGAAAGTTATGAGATGGCCATGGAGTTACTGGATGTCAGAGAGGCTGCATGTGCTAAATATTTCCCCCTGATGTTAGAAGGGATGGCCCGCACTTGGTTGAAGGGGCTCCGTGCCAACTCCATCGGGTCATGGGCCGAGTTAAAGGCCCGGTTCATCCAGAACTTCAAAGACACATGCAAACAACCCATGTCAATTATGGGTCTGGCATCTTGTGCTCAAGAAGAAGGTGAGTCAACGACCCATTGGGTGCGCCGGGTCTCAACAATCTTGCACTCGTTAGATCGCATTAATGCCGACTCAGCAGTGTTGATGTTGGAGAACAATTGTCGTTTTATGCCCTTAAAACAGAAGCTAGGGCGGCTCAAACGCCATTGCAATGACATGGGGACGCTCATGGCGGCTCTCGTTAAGTATGTTGATTCAGATAGTACCAAGGACCTCGAGTCTGATGATGAAAATCCGGGGAAGGGAAGAAAGAATAGCAATGCTAAGGGGCAGCAGTATAACCAGGGAGGCAACGGTAAGCGCAAGGCTGATAATAGTTTTGACTTTGTGGCTAACACCAATGCACAAAATAATGGTCAGCGTCGTAAGGGTAAACCGCCCCCACGGGCCAGGGGATCCGGTATCAATCTTGAGCATATGTTAAATCAGCCCTTCCCAAAACATGGTACGAAAGAAAGACCATCCGGGCACCTCTGGAAAGATTGTCACATTATGATAGAATACAAGAATTCCAATCTTTTCCAAGACAATCATGGGCCAGGTGGCGGTTCTAGATCCGACTTTCATGGTCCGGGTTACGATGGTGGCGGTTCTAACTCTGGATTCCAGGGAAATCAAAGTAATCACGACAATCAGGGTGGTTACAACCAGCAGAGTAATCAGGGGGGGTCAACAACAACAACAATATGGTTATCAGAGCAACCCAAAGCAGTTGAACAGTGGGCAGTATCATGTTTTTACCACTAGCTTGTGTAAACGTGATAGAAGCTTCATAGGAGGTCAGTCAATGCTGTTGAGCCGGCGGTTCCATGTTACATGCGTTGGCCTGAGCAGCCCGTCGTGTGGAGTAGGGAAGATCACCCGTCCCGGGTTGATAATCCAGGTCATTTGGCTTTGGTGGTCGCACCTTAGGTTGGAGGGTATAAGTTTAGCAAACGGAGGGAGCAGCACCAATATCCTTTATTATGAAACTTTCCGTCGCATGGGTTTGACTGATAAAAATCTTAAGCCATCAAACACTGTTTTCCATGGTGTAGTGCCTGGTAAGTCGGCATACCCACTTGGTAAGATAGCTCCGGAGGTCATTTTTGGGGATGATTGTGATTCTAGGTCAGAGACATTGACTATTGAAGTAGTCAAGATCCACAACCCATATCATGCTCTGTTTGGACGGCTGGCTTATGCCAAGTTCATGGCGTGGCCGTGTTACGTGTATCTGTAGCTCAAGATGCCGGGTCACAAAGGAACCATTACAATGCATGGGAGCCGTAAGATAGCTCTGGAATGTGAATAATGGGACGCATCTTATGCTGAGTCGGTTTGTGCGACGGAGGAGTTAAAATTTTACAAGGACAATGTCGACCCGGCGGATATGACATCTTTGAAAAACCCAACCACAGAGCATGATCCGGTTTTAAAGTTTAAATCGACAGACGATACCAAGATGGTTGATTTTGTTCCTGGCGACTCATCCAAGCAGTTCATCATCAGTGCTAATCTAGATCCGAAATAGGAAAGCACGCTCATCAAGTTCGTCCGTGAGAATCAGGACATCTTTGCATGGAAGCCTTCAGACATGCCGGGTGTACCGAGAGAACTCGCTGAGCACACTCTTAATATTGACCCAGAATTTAAGCCGGTTAAACAGTTTCTTCGCCGGTTTAATGAAGAGAGGCGTAAGGCCATTGGAGAGGAAGTATCCCGGCTCTTGGCAGCTGGGTTTATCATCGAGTTTTTTCATCTTGAGTGGTTAGCTAACCCGGTGCTGGTACTTAAAAAGAACGTCACTTGGCGTATGTGTGTGGACTACATGGATTTAAACTAGGCTTGTCTGGCTGATCCTTTTGCTCTCCCTCGTATTGATCAGATCATTGATGCTACGGCGGGTTGTGAGCGTTTGAGTTTTCTGGATGCTTATTCTAGTTATCATCAGATCAAAATGGCAGTTAAGGACCAGGAGAAGACAGCTTTCATAACGCCTTTTGGAGCCTTCTGCTATGTATCTATGCCTTTTGGGCTCAAGAGTGCCCAGGCGACTTATCAAAGATGTGTGCAAAATTGCCTTCATAACCAAATTGGGCGTAATGTTCATGCTTATGTGGATGATATTGTGGTAAAGTCCAGAGAGAAAGAGACATTGATAGATGACCTCAAGGAAACCTTTGATAATCTCCGGGTTTATAAGATGATGCTTAACCCGGCCAAATGTGTCTTTGGTGTACCCACAGGCAAACTCTTGGGTTTTTTGGTGTCTAACAGAGGTATTTAAGCTAACCCGGAGAAGATCAAAGCCATCACTTCACTTGCTAAACCGGCATGTATCAATGATGTGCAACGTCTGGCGGGTCGTATTGCGGCGTTGAGCCGGTTCATAAGCCGGTTGGGAGAAAAGGCTATCCCTTTGTATCAGATGATGAAAAAGATAGATAATTTTGTCTGGAGTGATACTGCTAATACATCGTTTGAGGATTTGAAGAAGCAACTGGCTGAGCCGCCCATGCTTGCCGCTCCTATTGATAAAGAGCCTCTGTTGTTATATGTGGCTGCTAATAGCCGGGCTGTCAGTGTAGCTATTGTGGTAGAAAGGAAGGAAGCAGGCAAGGAGTATCCGGGTTCAAAGGCTAGTTTATTATATTAGTGAGGCGCTTATTGAGTCCAAGCAGAGATATCCGCATTGGCAGAAGCTTGTGTATGGGGTGTTCTTGGCTAGCCGGAAACTTAAACACTATTTTTTGGGTCATCCCATCACTGTGGTTAGCTTTGCCCCTTTGGGAGATATCATCCAAAAAAGGGAGGCAACTGGCCGGGTCGCTAAGTGGGCTATTGAGATTGGGCCTCACGGGTTAAAATATGTGCCTCGCACGGCCGTCAAGTCTCAGGCGCTGGTGGATTTCATCAATGATTGGACAGACCTGCAGATGCCCGAGGAAAAGAGAGATAACACGTATTGGACTATTCACTTTGATGGATCCAGGCAATTGGAGGGCTCAGGGGCTAGAGTTATTCTTACTTCCCCGCGAGGTGATAAATTTTGTTATGTTCTCCGTTTGATATTTCCTTGTACTAACAATGCAGCTAAGTATGAGGCCTTACTCCATGGTCTTCGGATGGATAAGGAGATGAATTTAAGCCGGGTTAGGTGCTTCGGCGACTCAGACTTGGTGGCTCAGCAAGTCTCGGGTACTTGGGATTCTAATGATCCACTCGTGGTGGCTTATTGGCGAGAGGTCGACGTTATTGCTGGTCACTTCAAAGATTATAAAGTTGAGCACGTGGATCAGAGGAAAAATGAAGCAGCGGACGCTTTAAGCCGGTTGGGTTCTCAACGTAAACCGGTGCCGCCTAATGTTTTTCTTGACGTTTTGCATAACCCGTCCGTCAAGTTGCCTACAGAGGAGGATTTGGCTATTTCCTGAACCAGAAGCTTAGTTGGTGGCGGCTCTTCATGTAATCCCGGATTGGACAGTACCTTACTTGGCTTATATGACCCCGGGCGAGTTACCTGAGGATGAAACGTTAGCCAGGCAAGATAACCCTGCGGTCTAAGTCAATGACAATTATTAATGGAGAGTTACATCATCGCAGTGTCACAGGGGTGTTTCAACGTTGTGTTTCTCTAGAAGAGGGCTGTGAGATCTTATGAGAGATTCATGAAGGAGATTGTGTTCATCATGCCGGTTCAAAATCCCTCATGGCCAAAGCTTTCCGTCATGGGTTTTATTGGTTAACAGCTCATGTTGATGCAGAGGACCTCGTCAGCAGGTGTGACGGATGTCAGAAATTTGCACGATGAGCCCATGTGCCGGCTCAAGAATTGAGGATGATTCCAATTACTTGGCCGTTTGTAGTTTGCGGGCTTGATATGGTTGGACCTTTCAAAATATCCAAGGACAAGAAGACCCACCTATTGGTGGCGGTTGATAAGTTCACTAAATGGGTAGAGGCAGAGCCAGTCAGTAAGTGTGATGCAGCAACAGCGGTTCAATTCATGAAAAAGGTGATCTTCCATTTTGGCTTTCCACACAGCATTATAACAGACAATGGCACTAATCTCTCTAAGGGTGCTATGGAAGAATTCTGTCAACGTGAGCATATCCAGCTTGATGTATCGTCAGTAGCTCACCCCCAATCCAATGGTCAAGCTAAGAGGGTAAACCAAGAGATCTTGAAAGGCATCAAACCCCGGCTTATGGTTCCCCTGCAGAGGACGCCGGGTTGTTGGGTGGAGGAGCTACCTTCTGTGTTATGGAGCATCAATATCACCCCAAATAGATCTACGGGATATACACCTTTCTTCATGGTTTACGGAGCAGAGGCAGTTCTCCCTAGTGACATCTGTCATGACTCACCTCGTGTGGCGGCTTATGTTGAAGCTGACAATGAAAGAGCGCGTCAAGAAGCACTTGACCTGTTGGATGAGGAGCGTGACATCGCAGCGGCTCATTCGGTGATTTACCAGCAAGATCTGCGCCATTATCACAACCGCCAGGTTAAAACCAAAACTTTTCAAGAAGGTGATCTGGTGCTCCGGCTTGTCCAAGATCAAACTGATATGCACAAATTATCCCCACCTTGGGAAGGACCCTTTTGGGTCAGCAAGAATCTAAACAACAGGTCATATTACCTTATCGATGTTCGAGACCACAAGGACTCACGCATGTCGAAGGAAGAGACCCGCCGGCCCTGGAATATTGCTCAACTTAGGCCGTAATATACCTGAGCCACCGGTTCTTCCAATGTACATATTTAGACAATGTATATGATCGATATAATAAAGCCGACATCCCTGCTAAAGCAGGGCCTCTGTCGTTTTTTCCTCTTTAAATAATGAGTTTTTGGTCACATGGGGGCTTCTGCTTTATACAACAAAGTTATGATTACCGTTTGATCCGGCTTATAGGCCACATAAAAAGCTTGGGGGCTTACTACCCAGGTTAAAGGGACCAAAGAGAGTCTGTTGCACAGCACAACTCAAACATAGGTACCCAGCGAGCACAACTCACAAATAAGTGATATGTCTCCGTCGTATCTACTTTTCCAAACACTTTTGCCCTTGTTTTGGACTCTAACTTGCATGATTTGAATGGAGCTAACCTGGACTGACGCTGTTTTCAGCAGAATTGCCATGGTGTTATTTTTGTGCAGAAATAAAAGTTCTCGGAATGACCTGAAAATCAACGGAGAATTATTTTGGAATATATAAAAAATACTGGAAGAAGAATCCACGTCAGGGGGCCTCCACCTGTCCACGAGGGTGGGGGCGCGCCCTACCGCCCTAGGCACGCCCCCTGCCTCATGGGCCCCCTGACGCTCCACCGACCTCAACCTTGTATCCATATATTCACTTTCGGGGAGAAAAAATCCAGGGAGAAAGATTCATCACGTTTTACGATACGGAGCCGCCGCCAAGCCCCAAACTCTCTCGGGAGGGCTGATCTGGAGTCCGTTCGGGGCTCCGGAGAGGGGAGTCCGTCGCCATCGTCATCATCAACCATCCTCCAACACCAATTTCATGATGCTCACCGCCGTGCGTGAGTAATTGCGTCATAGGCTTGCTGGACGGTGATGAGTTGGATGAGATTTATCATGTAATCGAGTTAGTTTTGTTAGGGTTTGATCCCTAGTATCCACTATGTTCTGAGATTGATGTTGCTATGACTTTGCTATGCTTAATGCTTATCACTAGGGCCCGAGTGCCATGATTTCAGATCTGAACCTATTATGTTTTCATTAATATACGAGAGTTCTTGATCCTATCTTGCAAGTCTATAGTCACCTACTATGTGTTATGATCCGGCAAGCCCGAAGTGACAATAGTCGGGACCACTCCCGGTGATGACTGTAGTTTGAGGAGTTCATGTATTCACTATGTGTTAATGCTTTGGTCCGGTACTCTATTAAAAGGAGGCCTTAATATCCCTTAGTTTCCAATAGGACCCCGCTGCCACGGGAGGGTAGGACAAAAGATGTCATGCAAGTTCTTTTCCATAAGCACGTATGACTATATTCGGAATACATGCCTACATTACATTGATGAACTGGAGCTAGTTCTGTGTCACCCTAGGTTATGACTGTTACATGATCGATCGCATCTGGCATAATTCTCTATCACCGATCCATTGCCTACGAGCTTTCCATATATTGTTCTTTGCTTATTTACTTTTCCGCTGCTACTGTTACAATCACTACAAAACCCAAAAATATTACTTTTGCTACTGTTACCTTTTACCACCGTTACCACGACTATCATATTACTTTGCTACTAAATACCTTGTTGCAGATATTAAATTTCCAGGTGTGGTTGAATTGACAACTCAGCTGCTAATACTTGAGAATATTCTTTGGCTCCCCTTGTGTCGAATCAATAAATTTGGGTTGAATACTCTACCCTCGAAAACTGTTGCGATCCCCTATACTGGTGGGTTATCAAGACTATTTTCTGGCGCCGTTGCCGGGGAGCATAGCTCTATTCTTTGAGTCACTTGGGATTTATATCTACTTATCATTATGGAGAAGTTGAAAGATCCGAAAACAAAATTTTATCCCTCAACTACGAGGGGAGGTAAGGAACTGCCATCTAGCTCTGCACTTGATTCACCTACTGTTTTGAGTAAGCTTGCAACACGTATACCTGCTTCTACTATTCATTCTGATATGTCGCATGTTATTGATGATGCCACTTCTACTATGCATGATACTTATGATGAAACTACTTCTATGCTTGATACTACTGTGCCACTTGGTGAATTTCTTGATGAACAACTTGCTAGGGTTAGAGAGAATGAAATTATTGAAACTGATAATATTGATGAAAGTGATGATGAAGATTCTCCCCCTAGATATGAATTACCTGTTGTTCCTGAGGGCTATGTTATGGATGAAGAAACTGCTAGAGATTTTCTTGCTTGCAATGATAGGGGTGATCTTAAGAAATTATTAGCTAAGCTGAAACAAAAAACTCTGAATGCTAGAATGAAATATTATCCTGCTTATGCTACTTCACCTATCTTTGTTACTAATAAGGATTATGAATTCTCTGTCGACCCTGATATAATTACTTTGGTTGAATCTGATCCTTTCTATGGCTATGAATCTGAAACTGTCGTGGCACATCTTACTAAATTAAATGATATAGCCACCCTGTTCACTAATGATGAGAAAACTCGCTACTATTATATCCTTAAGATATTTCCGTTCTCATTAAAGGGTGATGCTAAGATATGGTTTAATTCTCTTGATCCTGATTGTGTGCGTAGTCCCCAGGATATTATTTATTACTTCTCTGCTAAATATTTCCCCGCTCATAAGAAACAAGCTGCTTTAAGGGAAATACATAATTTTGTGCAAATTGAAGAAGAGAGTCTCCAACAAGCTTGGGGGAGGCTTCTCCAATTACTTAATGCTTTGCCTGATCATCCTCTTAAGAAAAATGAAATACTTGATATCTTTTATAATGGACTAACCGATGCTTCCAGAAACCACCTAGATAGTTGTGCTGGTTGTGTTTTCAGGGAAAGAACACCAGATGAAGCTGAAATTTTATTGAATAATATGTTGACCAATGAAAATAATTGGACACTTCCTGAGCCAACTCCTAAGCCAACTCCGAAGAAAAGGGGTGTTCTATTTCTCAGTCCTGAAGATATGCAAGAGGCAAAGAAATCTATGAAGGAAAAAGGTATAAAAGCTGAAGATGTTAATAATTTACCTCCTATTGAAGAAATACATGGTCTTAATTTACCACCTATTGAAGAAATACATGGTCTTGATAACCCGGCATAGGTAGTAAAGGTAAATTCTCTCTATAGATATGATAAAGCTGAAACCCCTCCTACTAAGTTTGCTTGCCAATGTTTGGATGAATTTGTTAACTTTATGGTTAAGCAAGAAGATTTTAATGCTTATGTTGGTAGACAATTGAAACATAATGCTTATATGATAGAACATTTGAGTGATTATATGGCTAATGTTAAGGGTGAACTTAAACTTATTAGTAAACATGCTTCTATGGTTACCACTCAAGTAGAACAAGTACTTAAAGCTCAGAATGATTTGCTCAATGAATTAAATTGTAAGAAAAATGATAATGCTGTTAGAGTTATGACTAGAGGTGGTAAAATGACTCAGGAACCTTTGTATCCCGAGGGCCATCCTAAGAGAATTGAGCAAGATTCTTAGAGAAATAATATTGATACACCTAGTCCTTCTAAGAGGAAGAAAAAGAAAAATGATAGGACTTTGCATGCTTCTAGTGAACCTGTTGATGACACACCTGAGAATCGCAATGATATTTCTATTTCTGATGCTGAAACACAATCTGGTTTCTGATGCTGAAACACAATCTGGTAATGAACATGAACCTAGTGATAATGTTAATGATGATGTTCATGTTGATGCTCAACCTAGCAATGGCAATGATGTAGAGATTGAACCTGTTGTTGATCTTGATAACCCACAATCAAAGAATCAACGTTATGCTAAGAGAGACTTTGTTGCTAGGAAGCACGGTAAGGAAAGAGAACCATGGGTTCAGAAACCCATGCCTTTTTCTCCTGAACCATCCAAGAAAAAGGATGATGAGGATTTTGAGCGCTTTGCTGAAATGATTAGACCTATATTTTTGCGTATGCTTTTGACTGATATGTTTAAAATGAATCCTTATGCTAAATATATGAAGGAAATTGTTACAAATAAGAGAAAGATACCGGAAGCTGAAATTTCCACCATGCTTGCTAATTATACTTTTAAGGGTGGAATACCAAAGAAACTTGGAGATCTAGGAGTACCAACTATACCATGCTCCATTAAAATAAACTATGTTAAAACTTCTTCATGTGATCTTGGAGCCAGTGTTAGTGTTATGCCTCTCTCGTTATATCGTAGACTTGATTTGAATAAGTTGACACCTACTGAAATATCCTTGCAAATGGATGATAAATCAACTGCTATACCTGTCGGTATTTGTGAGGATGTGCTTGTTGTGGTTGCAAACGTTACTATTTTAACGGACTTTGTTATTCTTGATATTCCCGAGGACGATAGTATGTCTATTATTCTGGGAAGACCCTTTTTGAATATTGCAGGGGCTGTTATTGATTGCACCAAAGGCAATGTCACTTTACATGTTAATGGTAATGAGCATACAGTACACTTTCCGAGGAAACAACCTCAAGTCCACAGTATCAATTCTATTGGAAAAATTTCAACAATTACTATTGGAGGTTTCAAATTTCCTCTTCCTACTGTCAAGAAGAAATATGATATTCTTATTGTTGGGGATGTGCATGTCCCCGTTGAGGTAACCTAGTGTTATTCGAAAATTCTCCGGTTCCATGTTACTCGGAATGAGTTTGTTAACAAGACCTGATCAACCTTGTTAGTGGATTCCTTTTGATGAGCATGAGATGGATGAATTTAGAAAACACAACTTTGTGTACCCTCTTTTTACTTGATGTTATTTATATTAAATAAAGCAAAAAAGTATTTTTTTTCTATCTATTTTTTGAATGATCAATGCAATAAAAAATACCCCGAAAATAAAAGTTCTCCAAATGCCCTGAAAATTAAATATGATTTTTTCTAGAATATTTGAGAATATACCACTAAGAACACAGCAGGGGGAGCAAGCACCTGGACATGAGGGTCCAGGGTGCGCCCAACCCCCTGGGCGCGCCCCCTGCCTCGTGGGCCCATGGTGGCTCCCCTCCAGTTATTCCAGCTACCACACAGTCCTTCTTCCTCCCACAAACATCAGTAGCCAGCTCAAACCCGAGTCCAAGCTCATCTTGCTGCCATTTTCGATCTCCTTGCTAAAAACTCCATTCACAAAACTGCTTTGCGGGGATTGTTCTTTGGTATGTGACTCCTCCAATGGTCCAATTAGTTTTTGTTCTAGTGCTTTATTCGTTGCATATTTTTGCTGCTTAGGTGACCCTGTTCTTGAGCTTGCATGTCAAATTTATGTTGTCAAAAGTAGTTTTGATGCATGATATTGCCTTTAGGCACTTGTAGGAGTAGTTGTTATCAATATTGTTGAGTTTGGTTCATTTTTATTTTGAAGTTACTAAAAATTTCAGAAATTTTTCAGACGAAGAAATCTGTTTAGGAAAATGTACCAAGGTGGTCCTTCAAGGAAGCAAGGACCCATGCTCGCAATACGCAATGCCGATGATGAACCACCGAGGGAAGCTCAGGTGCGGGCTTGTGAATGGCCGTCAGAGGACTTTATGGATCAAGCAGGAATCAAGGAAGAATTTAACGCGTATGTGCGTAATGCCGATCTTGAGAGCTTCAATGCAGATAAGTGCCGCCAATACCACTATCTCACTGATTCCTTTGTGAGAAGGTTTAAATTTTCATCATCATGCAATTCTCAAACTGTCCTATTTGATCTTTATGAAAATTCTTATACTATGGACTTAGAGGATTTTAATACTGCTTGCAAACTTCCACAATGGGGCAGCACTAGTGAGCCTCGCAAATATGAGTTTAGAGATTTTCTTGCTAGTATAACTGTGGGGGAATCTAGAGATATAACACAAGCTACCATAGGGAGCATTCATTTTCCTGCTATACATTATTTTGCTCTCTTCATAGGTAGGTGCATAAATGGTAAGGATGAAGCATGTCACATGTGTGTCCCTAACCTCAGTGTTCTCAGGAGTGCTGTATTAGGAGATAGTCATTATAATTTGGGAGCCATTGTTGCACGTAGGTTGCATAACAATAGATTTAATGGATATTTCTTTGGTGGAATTTATGCAACCTGTCTAGCTCATTTTCTTTATATACCCATACGCGGGTATGATATTGAGTTGCCTCCTATTTATTTAGATTATGAGGCAATGGTTTTTCATCAGTTTGTTGAGAGGAACGATTAGTTTCTCCAGTACCGACTAATATTTGACAGACGACGCACCTATGACGTCGCTCTCCCTACTCCTACTTTCTTTGACTTTCAGGCAAAAGGGAGATATGTTATAACCAGGGAGGAGGCGAACGAGCATGAGAGGAGGACTGAGATAGCTCGCCTCCACGCTGCAGCCCAAGATACAATAGCCACTGCATCTCAGTACGACCCCAACTACAACTTTGTATATCCGCCAGGCCAGCCGTGGCCATAAACCAACTTAGGCCAAAAGCCTGAGCTTGGGTGGGTATGTATTTCTCACCGACGTTACATTCATGTTCACACACTCATTGCTAGTTGTCAGTGCTCATACTTTTTCATTGTATCATCCATGCTAGTTTACTTTCCTTTTCTTGCTTTCTTCTCGTGTGTTTGAAAAACCTTAAGAAAACCAAAAATTTTAGTTGTAGCATTTAGCTAGTTTACTTTCTTGCTTGTAGTAGTAGTAATTAAAAAGAAAACCCAAAAATATTTCTCCTTCTTCTTTTGTATGTTGGGAGCTTTCCCATGTAAATAGTTTTATTTCTTTTCTTTCCTTTGGGGGTCGAGAGGAGAAGACCATGATTAAAATGTTAAAGTGGCTCTTATATGCATTATTGTTGATCTAACAAAGAGCCCATATTACCTTGTCTTCTCTCTTGAATTGAATGCTTGCAGATTCCAGCTTAGTCCAATGCACGTGCACTATTATTATTTTCCACACTATTCGGTCATACAAGTGAAAGGCAATAATGATGATTATATGATGAACTTATTGAGATGAGAAAAGCTGGTATGAACTCGACCTCTCTTGTTTTTGTAAATATGATTAGTTCGTCGTTCCTGATTTAGCCTATTATGAATAAACATGTTTGTAATGACAATTAGAGATTGTAGTTGCTTATGCCATGCTTAATTAGCTAGGAGCTTATAATGGTTTACCTTGTGTGCCAACATGCTATTAAAATGGTTGTGATGTGGTATGATAGGGTGGTATCCTCCTTTGAATGATTTAAGTGACTTGACTTGGCACATGTTCACGCATGTAGTTGAAACAAAATCAACATAACCTTCACGATATTTATGTTCATGGTGGATTATATCCTACTCATGCTTGCACTAAATGTTCATTAATTTTAATGCATGTTCATGACTGTTGTCGCTCTCTAGCTGCTCGCTTCCTAGTCTTTTTCTAGTCTTCACCTGTACTAAGCGGGAACACTGCTTGTGCATCGAATTCCATAAACCCCAAAGTTGTTCCATATGAGTCCACCATACCTACCTATGTACGGTGTCTACCTGCCGTTCCAAGTAAATTTGTATGTGCCAAACTCTAAACCTTCAAATAAACATTATGTTTTGTATGCTCGAATAGCTCATGTATCAACTAGGGCTGTCCGTATCTTCCATGTTTGGCGGGTTATTCTCAAGAGGAGTGGACTCCGCTCCTCACTCACGAGAACATGGCTGGTCACTGAGATGCCCAGTCCCATGCTTTATGCAAATCAAATCAAAATAACTACAAACAAAACTCCCCCAGGATTGTTCTTAGTTGGAGGCACTCGTTGTTTCGAGCAAGCCATGGATTGATGCTTGTTGGTGGAGGGGGAGTATAAACTTTACCATTCTATTCGGGAACCTCCTATAATGTGTGTAGCATGGAAGATATCGCCATCTCTTGGTTGTTATGTTGACAATGAAAGTATACCACTCAAAATATAATTCATATCTATTTCAAAACCGAGCTCTGGCACCTCTACAAATCCCTGCTTCCCTCTGCGAAGGGCTTATCTATTTACTTTTATGCTGAGTCATCATCCTCTTATTAAAAAGCACCAGTTGGAGAGCACCACTGTCATTTGCATCCATTACTGTTAGTTTACATTGAGTATGAGTTGACTGGATCTCTTTTACCATGAATTACAATGTCTAGTCAGTCCTTGATCTTTAAAGGTGCTCTGCATTTATGTTTTGCAGTCTCAGAAAGGGCTAGCGAGATACCATCTTGTTATATCATATCATGATTGTTTTGAGAAAGTGTTGTCATCCAAGATTTATTATTATTGCTCGCTATTTGATTATGCCATTGATATGAGTAAACATGAGACCTAAATGTTATTGTGAATATGGTTAGTTCATAATCTTTGCTGAAAACCTGAATGCTAGCTTTACATATTTGCAACAACAAGATCAAACAGAGTTTGTAAAAGTTTTTTTCTTTATCACTTTCAGTTTATCAACTGAATTGCTTGAGGACAAGCAAAGGTTTAAGCTTGGGGGAGTTGATACATCTTCATCGTATCTACTTTTCCAAACACTTTTCCCCTTGTTTTGGACTCTAACTTGCATGATTTGAATGGAACTAACCCGGACTAACACTGTTTTCAGCAGAATTGCCATGGTGTTATTTTTGTGCAGAAATAAAAGTTCTCGGAATGAACTGAAAATCAACGGAGAATTATTTTGGAATATATAAAAAATACTGGAAGAAGAGTCCACGTCAGGGGGCCCCTCCACCTGTCCACGAGGGTGGGGGCATGCCCCCCTGCCTCGTGGGCCCCCTCACGCTCCACCGACCTCAACCTTGACTCCATATATTCACTTTCAGGGAGAAAAAAATCAGGGAGAAAGATTCATCGTGTTTTACGATACGGAACCGCCGCCAAGCCCTAAACTCTCTTAGGAGGGCTGATCTGGAGTCCGGCCGGGGCTCCGGAGAGGGGAATCCGTCGCCATCGTCATCATCAACCATCCTCCATCACCAATTTCACGATGCTCACCGCCATGCATGAGTAATTCCATCATAGGCTTGCTGGACGGTGATGGGTTGGATAAGATTTATCATGTAATCGAGTTAGTTTTGTTAGGGTTTGATCCCTTGTATCCACTATGTTTTGAGATTGATGTTACTATGATTTTGCTATGCTTAATGCTTGTCACTAGGGCCCGAGTACCATGATTTCAGATCTGAATCTATTATGTTGATATCAATATATGCGAGTTCTTGATCCTATCTTGCAAGTCTATAGTCACCTACTATGTGTTATGATCCGGCCACCCCGAAGTGATAATAGTCGGGACCACTCCCGGTGATGACTGTAGTTTGAGGAGTTCATGTATTCACTATGTGCTAATGCTTTGGTCTGGTACTCTATTAAAAGGAGGCCTTAATATGCCTTAGTTTCCAGTAGGACCCCGCTGCCACGGGAGGGTAGGACAAAAGATGGCATGCAAGTTCTTTTCCATAAGCACGTATGACTATATTGGGAATACATATGAACTGGAGCTAGTTCTGTGTCACCCTAGGTTATGACTGTTACATGATCGATCGCATCCAGCATAATTCTCTATCACCGATCCATTGCCTACGAGCTTTCCATATATTGTTATTTGCTTATCTACTTTTCCACTGCTACTGTTATAATGACTACAAAACCCAAAAATACTACTTTTGCTACCATTACCTTTTACCGCCGTTACCACTACTATCATATTACTTTGCTACTAAATACCTTGCTGCAGATATTAAGTTTCCAGGTGTGGTTGAATTGACAACTCAGCTGGTAATACTTGAGAATATTCTTTGGCTCTCCTTGTGTCGAATCAATAAATTTGGGTTGAATATTCTACCCGCGAAAACTGTGGCGATCCCCTATACTTGTGGGTTATCAATAAGTCACTTGGGGGCTTCTTGTTCAAACATAGGTGTATTCACGAAAGAGAACATAGCGTTACTACCCTCTTAACGTGGTTATTTTGTTCAAACATAGGTGTATTCACCAAAGAGGACATAACCCTTTTGGGTTATCCTGCTTGTATGCTAGCTGCTTCTCCATCAGGTAATCCTGATTGACCCGCCGAACTCTTAACAGTCAATCTTTTAAACAAGTCCCTGAACTCGTTAAGGTTAAAACGCTGGTTTGTCATGTGAGGGCACGGTTTACGGAAAGCAAGGAGAAGCTCAGGCTGATAAAGCCGCCTTCCTTGAAACCTGGATAAATCGGTCTGTGATGCACGATGCTACTCTGACCCCGCGTACTCCCGATAAGTCTATCTTTAAATAAGAACTGAGCTTATTTGGGTTAAAATGTCGATTGGGTAATGTGAGTGCCGGCTCATGGAAAGCGCATACCTCCCAGTGGCTAATGCTAGTTTCATTGAAGAAGATATTTTGGCTTGGCGGCGTATGAAAGCCTTGGATTTTCTGTTGTTTGTTGCTTTGAACGTCTTATTGAGATTTTTTCTTTTGTGACATAGTAATATATGGTGGAAAACCAATAAGGCTTATAATGCCTTCTGAGTCGTATATGACATTAACTGGTGTTTATTGACCCAGCCTGGTTTTGACTATAAGTCGCCAGTATGAAATAAAGATAATATCCGGTGTTTATTGACCCGGTCCGACTTTGTTCATAAGCCGACAATCTTTAATAGTTACAAGTGCTCGGAGCTTTGGGCTATCACCCTTACTGCACTGGCTTGATAAACCAACAAGTGTGATCCAAGATCACAGGTATGATATATTTTTAATCATATATGATTATTATTTCGACCAGCCTTGGTTATAAATCATGATAAGTTCATGTTAGGGCAGTATAACCCGTCCAGCGATAAACCGCCAGGACACTTTTCATGCAGGAATAGATTCAAGATTGATAATATCATCAGGCATATATAGCATATCTTCGCATGACAGATAAAGAAGTATCATAAACAACACAATATGCACGGTAGCATAGCAGAACAAGAAGTTTGAAACTAGCCTATTACAGGGCGTTTGGAGCCCAAAAAGGATAACTATTTTTCAGTGTCACATACAACAGATGATAAACCGGCCCCGGTTCATGAATATTGACCCGTCTGACTTGAAGATTGCGACTCATCCCTTGCTGGTTCGTCCTCCTCCTCCACCGTCTGGAAGTTGGGTTTGGACTAGTCAAAGGCACGTAGGGCGACAAATTCAGCCTCGTCATCAATCAGACCAGACTGATTGATATCAGGGGCGAAAGTGTGCTTACAGATCGACGAGATTAAGTCCATCACTTTATATGAAGGAGTCGCCATCTTCTGATTGTCTGCATTGTAACCCGGCTGATACTTGGTGAGGTTGGTCTCTTAGGCAATTATTGTTGCATGAGGACGAATCTCCTTGACATAAGCAGCAAAGTCTTGTTGGTCGAAAGGAGTTCCATCTTCCTTGAGACTAGGATATCCGCTGGCTACGTTCGCTAGGTCTAACTTTGGTACCCAGGCTTTGGCACGACTTAAACCTGTCACAGCTCCGGCTCTAGCACAAGATCGCTTGATTTCTTGGAACCTATTAGGCAAGATGGACAGCTTCTTCAAGACATCACTTAATAGATTCGGCCCTTGATTCGCCGGGGAGATTGTGGCAAGAGTTCGCTGAGCTCTAGTATACAATTTTTCCACAAGCGTGTAAACCGCCTTGAGCTTTACCAGTGTATCTCGGCTCAGATTGCTGCTCCTGGGACCTGTAAAGTTTACACAACGGGTTAAGTGGCGGCTTGTATTATGATGAAAAATACTCACTTTGAGTAAGTAACAAGGTGACTTACCGAAGATTGCAGAAACCATCTGAGACACACGGTTCTTTAAACTGCTGAGTTCAGCGGTAACCTCTTCCAGAGCTGCCTCAGCCTTCTTAGCACGTTGCGTCAAGGCAGTCTTCTCATTGGCCCAAGCCTCTTTCTCCGCAGCAAAGCTGGTCTTCAGTTTTTCTGCTTCAGCACACTCAACTGGAATTTGGATTCAGCTTTCTTTGCCTCAGTCTCTTGGAGCCGCCAGCCGGGTCTTGGCCTCAGACAATTGAGTTTCCAGTTTTGTGGTCGCAGCCTGCATACAACATAAGTTCGTTAAGTTTCATGGCGGATTACAAAATATAAGTCCCAAGTGCTTTGCAAGCAAACAACACTTGGCACATGGGGGCTAATGTCTATCATACGAAAATTTTCAAAGGAATTGGCTCTTTCTAACAAGTCCCAAGTGATTTGCAAGCAATAACACTTGGCACTTGGGGGCTAATGCATATTGCTTGTTTTCTTATTAAAGATGAGCCGGGTGTGACAGTTCTAGCCGACTCATGAGAGATATGTAGTTAATTTTTGGTCTTCTACATAATGACTACACTACAAAAAAAATACACTTCCATGATGATACGTGTTTGTCACAGTAGGTCACGTTTTTTGTCATGCATGTACATCCATGACAATTTTATGACAGAATCAAGATAGTCATACCCGTGCTGTCGTAGAAGTGTTCCATGACATTACCAAAATTATCATCACGGAAGTGTCCACTTCCATGACGATAAATCGCGCGTCACAGAAGTGCTTTCATCAAGGGTGACCGACACATGGCATCCACCGTAACGGAACACCATTAAGCTATCGGGTCGGATTTTGGATCCGATAACCCGTTAACAACCCTGACCAATGGGAAATTTCCACGTGTAAAATTCTGATTGGACGAAGGAAACACGTGTTGCCTCACCGTTGGGACAGATGTCATCCACTCATTGGACAGCAGGCGCCTATGATAGGTCGACACGTGGCACGGCCCAACAGTGGCCCATTCCGGTGAAAAAGGCCGGCCCAGTAAAAATTAGCAGGCCGGCCCATATAAGGCCTACTTGTGTCAGGTACATTTAAGCCCACGGCCCGTACAAGATGTGCCAATTCGGCCCGTCAACGGCCTGTTAAAGATTTGACACCATTCCAGCCCATCGTCAGTTCGAGCCCGTAACAGCCCGCTATATATTTGGGCTCAATATCGGCCCGATGAGATTTCGGTCTGTTAACGGCCCATTTAATGGATGGGACAATTTCCAGGATGTACATCTTTCGGCCTTTTAGCGACCCATTTAAATGTTGGGCTAATTTCCGGCCCAGTGTGTCTTTCAGCCTGTTAACGGCCCATAAATTTGATGGGCCATTTGTAGTCGGACCTGAGTTTCGGCCTTTTAGCGGCCCATTGAAGCGTTGGGCCAATTTGTGGCCCGGTGTCACTTTAAGCCTGTTGACGGCCAATAAATCAGTTGGGCCATTTGTAGTCGGACATGAGTTTTGGCCTTTTAGCGACCCATTTAAGTGTTGGGCCAATTCCTGGCCCTGTGTGCCTTTCGGCCTGTTAATGGACCATAAATGAGTTGGCCCATTTGTAGTCGGACCTTAGTTTTGGCCTTTTAATGGCCCATGCCCTTCATGGTCCAATACCAGCCCGGTTTCTCTTTCGGCCTGCTAAAGGCCCACAACATAGTTGGGCCATTTACAATACGACCTGACTTTCGGCCTCTTAGCGGCCCATGCTCTTCATGGTCTAGTACAAGCCCGCTGTCTCTTTCGGCTTGCTAAAGGCCTACAGTATAGTTGGGCCATATGTAGCCCAAACTTAGTAACGGCCTGTGAAATAAATTGGGCCACCTGTTGCCCGCTTTGATGTCGCCCTATTAACGACCCGGGAGGTAAGAGGGCCGACTATTAACTTTCGGCCTAGTAACGGCCCATTAACTTAATGGGCCCACTAAAGTTCGTTCATGTCTTTAGGCCAAATTATATAATTTGAGCCCATTACGACGAGCAATTATGCACAGGACCAAAACCGATCAAGCAAAGGTATGGCATACAGGGAATAACATTGCACATCCAGCATATATTACAGGAAATTACATCCACTGGGCAATCAAAGATTGATGCCAGTGCAAATAAATGAGCAGAACCTAACCATCTACAATGTCACAATCTGCAACCTCAGCGTAGATGACGCCCATAAGCATGTGGGCAAGTTCTTGCTGCTTTGCTACACTGTCTCTGAAAACATTGATCAGTTGTTGTGTCGCACGACTCTGCACCTCTGATTCATCCACCATTTCCATCATCGCTTCAGCCATTAATTGGTTCACAAACATACATTTATTCCGTTGCATTCGAGATAGAGGATACTAAACAGATTTAGATGGCGATTTTGGCAGGCTTGTATTATTGATAGTGTAGAGTGTCTCAACCACTGCATCATAACATAAATTAGGACGGGAACCAAACAGATTAATCATGAGTTATTGCCATATTACCTGGCCTAGATTTACTGGAAATAAACAATGGGGTTGCCTTGCTGTTTTTAGAGTTTGTCTTCTTATCTTCAGCAACCTGCACAAAATTAACACACTAGCATTGCTATCATTGACAAGTCAGATAATAGGAAAGCAACATTGACACAACGAACTTTTGGGCAACTAGCCTACACCAAATTAACACAATATGGCACAGCTATCATCAGCTAGGTAAGGTAATACGAAAGCAATATTAACACAATGAATGAATGGGCAACCAGAGAAGCACTACAATTCAGTAATGTGCGTGATATGAGATAGTACATTCATGCAGCTCAGTATGCAAAACTACCAGGCAGTTTTCCTTACAAACATTGGCACCTTTAACATTTTGCTACAACTAATTTTAGATCAGATAAAGGTTAGATTCACGCCGATTAACAAAATACATGCTGATGTAAAAATATAGTGATATACAACAGGTACTTACATCAGCATTAGAGCATAGAGAATTCCCGCAAGATATTTTCCTCGAATACGATCCCAATGAAGGAAGTCTTGTATCGTTTAACCTTATTTTCTAAAAGAGAGATGGGTAAGAAACATGTAGAAAATATGATCAGAATGCTATAAAATTTCATGATGCAAGGATACGCACACGCTTCTTAGAATGGAGTTGAGATTCTTTTGCTGGACTGGAGCGGACTAGTTCTTTGGCCACTTGAATCTGCTTATTATCAATGGGAGTTGGGTTTCTCTGTGCTGGAGCAGTATCTATGAAAAATGGAGTTGGTTTATTATCTCCTGGCATTTGGATCTTTTGCAAAGACCTGGTTTGTAACCCGTCAGATTCTAACATAACCGTCTTCCCCTTGCATTCCTTATATAGAAGAATGGTGATTCAGTTATAAAACATGCTACAACAGAGATGAAATAGGTACTGAAGAATAGAAAGGCATGACATATTGACATGTATTCCCTCCATCCGGAAATAAATGGATGGGTCTAGGCGTATTTCAGTTCGAGATACATCCAGTTTTATCTGTTTCCGCGACATTTAATCCGGACGGAGGGAGTATGATGTAAGAGCTAGGGATACGACAGGACAACACAGTAAAAAAAACACTAAAAACCCCACTGCAGAAGGGAGCTTCCTGGGGAGAAGGTGATTTGGCGCCATGGAGGTGGGGCTGAGGTTTCGCGGATCGAGAGAAGGGAGCTTCCCGGGGAGAAGGTGATTTGGCGCCCACGAGGTATGAATGTGGGGGCGGGGGGGGGAATTGGGAGGGGAGTGGAACCATGTCTTACGAATGCATTTGTCTGAAATGTGAGGGGGAGTTACAGTTCTACCCATGCCTATAGGCTTCTCGGCTTGGGTCTGTGTACTGAGGGTCGGGGATAGTAGAGTAACTTTGCTTCTCCCCAAATAGTGGGCGGGAGCGATTTCGGGCGAGGAGGGCATGTTTTGAACTATAGTGGGCGCGAGCGATTTCGGGCGAGGAGAGCGTGTTTTGAAATAGTGGGCGCGAGCTATTTCGGGCGAGGAGAGCGTGTTTTGCCAACCATGGTTTATGAATTATTCGGCACATGTAATTTCGGCCGAGGAGAAGGCACGCTTGGATGAAGTTACGAACCTACCCTCGATGTACAATGGACCAATGGATGCGTGTCCCACGTAGGACGGTAATTTCGCGTCTCCCATTTATTTGCTCAGGCGAATTCCACCGAGCAGAGAGGATGTTTAACGGTTCGTTCAAATTTTGGGAGAACGAGCATCCACGTCTACCTTACCAAGTCGATTCGGATCAAATTTTGAAATATTAGCTTGCCACTTCTTTTTTAGATGGAGAGATGATGCTCGGGAGTAATGTGTTTTTACATGCTCATTGATAGAGATTTACTATATGACAAATAGTTGACCCACTCAAAAACGCGAATCAAACCCAAAATGAAATATCTCGATTCAATGAAATAGCTCGTTCAGTAGGTCAAAAATAGTGAACTAAGTCCAAAATTGAACACCTCAATCGAGTAGCATCTTGTATAGTATTATAGTACTCCATGAACATGTTGAAAGTCAAATTAATGAACTTGTTTGATATACGCATATATCCGTTCATGTGTGGACTGGAGACAACATGTTCTCCAATTTAAATATTTGAATGCAAGTTTATATCAAAACATGGTTTATATCAGTCTTTGATGCATAAAACGCGACCTCCCCCTCTCCCGGACTCCTGTTCTCTCTCTCTCTCTCTCTCTCTCTCTCTCTCTCTCCGACAATCTTCAATTCTGTCGCACGCATCCGACACAAAAACCTTGTTGGTCCCTCTCCCTTTCTCTCCATCTCTCTCTCTCCCTCTCTCTCTTTGTGTGTGTGTGTGGGGGGGGGGGGTGTTTCTAGTTCGCATGCATATATACACCATCTATAGGTCTCTCTCGCACACTATGTATGATACTGTAGCTAGTCCAAGCTAGATATCTTGGGTGCACTCATCCCACGCACACAAATTCCTTGGCTCTTTGCCCGTGACTCTCTCACGCACCACTATGTCGTCTCGGAGCTCTTCCCCCCTCTCTCAAACTCCCCATCCACCTGGGTCACACATACACATGCATATCTCACTCGCACTCGATAGGCCCATCTAAAACTCTATCTCTCCCCCTCGTTCTCTCTCCATCTCACACGCGCACACACACAATCTCATGCCCAGCTAGCCAAGTATGATGGTCTCTCACTCAATTGTAGGCACATGCAGTCCCCCTATATGTATATGACTAGCTAATCTTAGTCTCCATCACAAACATGTGCATGGTCTATCTCGATTTCTCTCGGGGCATCTTTCTATTGCGCACACACTCCCTCGATCTCCCACCCATATAGTCCCCTCATGATCTCGACGAGATCTCTCTATCACAAACACACCCTCTCTCCCTCCCCATGCGTCCATGCCATCCATGTGTCCCTCTCAACCTTTGTTCCTTGTTGGCCACACCTCTATTGGACATGTGCTATAGGGGTGTCTCTCTCCATTGCAAACAATCACACACTAGCTATCTTCGTGTATCTCCTTGCCTCGCTTTTCCATCTCGGAGATGCATGTGTGATATGTTCGCATAAGAAACGAAAAAACACACACTCTCTCTAATTTATTGTTTGTTGTCACTTTCTCTTTCACACACATACTCTTTTTGCACAGTTTCTCATTCTCCTTCACACGCACTTGATCTGTCTCGACTGAGGCACTCTTCTCGGTCCATAGCATATAGATTTATTGAAAAGTCAAACATCACAAAGTTTGACCATGTACGTGGAGAAAAAGAATTACATCTAGTACGGCAAACATATACCATTAGATTCACCATGAGATGTAGTTTTGTATGATGTATCTTTGGTATTGTAGATATAAATAACATTTGCGTAAACCTAATCAAAGTTTCCAAAGTTTGACTTCTAAAAAATTTACATGCACTGCATTATCGAGTGGATGGAATATCTCTTTCCCCCTCTCAGCTATCTGTAGCACCGCTCAGCCTTATCGGGGCTCCTCAATCTCTCTGAAACTTTATTGGTCAGTTTGGTTCGTGACCTGACCCTCATGCCTTGATGGCTGGTACTGCCTGTGTGGACGTGATATGTAAAATATTTCTGCCTGGCCAGGCTTGTGTGGTGCTGAAGCGTTTGGTTCATGCCTGGGCCAGGCAAAGCATCAACATCCCATAAATCAATCCATGCATCAATTATTTAATGCTAATATCCATCCATGTTGTTGTTAGCCTCGTGGCCACACGACCAGGCACGGCCAGGCGTTTGAAATCGGTCGCCTGGGCCAGGCTACCTGCAGTGTCTGGAGTTCAGCCAGGCTAATTAAAGTGCAAGGGAACCCAGGCCAGGCGGGCTTTCTTTTTCACAGGGTAGCAACCAAACAAGTGTGCATGAAATCCAGCCACAACCCCAGGCCAGGAAAAAGATGCTCAGGACGCAAGCCAAAATGGCCTTATATCTCCCTGGTTCACACATACACATGTCTCGCTCGCGCTATACATATAGACCCATCCAACACTCTCCGCCCTTGTTCTCTCTCCATGTGACACGCACCCCCTAAGTACCATAATCCCTCACTCCATCATAGGCGCAAGCACTCCCCCCTCCTAAGTATGATTATCTCTTACTAGCCATCAGGAACACACGTATTGTCTCCTTCCATCCATACGTCTATCTCGATATCTCTCGGGCATCTTCTATCGCGCACACACCTTGTCACTCGATCTCCCACCCATGTAGTCCCATCACGATCTCCAGGGGATCTCTCTATGACAAACATACACTCTCTCCTCCCCATGTCTGCATTTTTCCGTACGTCTCTCTCGACCTCTCTCCCTTGTTTGCCAGACCCCTCTTGGCCACGTGCTAGGGGTCTTGCTCTCTTGGTTCCAAACAACCACACACTATCTCCTCACCTTGCCTCCATTGTCGAAGATGCATGTGTGATATGTTTGCATAAGACACGCACACTTTTTCTCTACTTTTATCGTGTGTTGTCCATATCTCTTTCACACACGCACACACACTTTTTTCACTCTCTCTCTCTCTCTAGTTAGGGACTCTATCACGTCCATAAGCATATGGATGTTTTGAAAAGTCAAACCTCAGAAAAGTTTGCCCAGGTATATGTGGAGAAAAACATTTACATCTGGAACGATCATTAGATTCATCACAACATGTACTTACTTCATACTATCATTTATCTTTGGTATTGTAGATATAAGTAATTTCTTTATAAACTTGGTCAAAGTTTCAAAAGTTTGACTTAAAAAAATGTTGGGACTACATTATCGAATGGAGGGAGTAGCTCTTTCTCTCTCTCTGCTATCTCTCACGGGCCTCCCCTCTCACTCGAACTCTCTATACCAACGGATTATACGCTCACTGTGTCAGCGTATAGCTCCGTATATTGTTTAGTTGACCGGTCAACCAATCCACATGTTGCCTTGTCAGCTCGTGTTCTGTATCTTCGTGTGCTGGCCCATGTGGCAGTGGGTGAAAATAAGTAAACTAGAGGCCCATCTGACACGCGGTGAAGTAAACAAAGTTGAAACCACTCGGGGTAGCACCCCGCACGCTAGTAAATTGAGGGCGCATTGAGGACAAACTTCTTGCGCGCGAAGGACGCACTCGCGCACAATTCACCACTGCGCGGCAGCATGCACAGAAGGACGCACTCGCGCACACCCAGCACACAACACACAACATCACACGTGTACAACGGTGTCGCCGCCGGTTGAGATGGACGGCGAGGCAGCCAACAAGCGGAGGCGGCTCGAGCCAAAACCGCATCCGGCGAGCCTGGACTTCATCAGCAGCCTCCCCGACGACATGCTGCTCGTCATCATCAGCCTCCTCCCCACAAAATCTACCGTGCAGACCGCCCTGCTCTCCAGGCGGTGGCGCCCCCTCTGGCGCTGCGTCCCCCTCAACCTCACCGTCGACAGCTGCCTCTGTGACGGGGATTGCAAACGCATGGCCACAGTCTCCAAGATCCTTTCATCACAACTTGTAATATTGTCGTGTCCTATTCCTGTGCTTTCAAAATCCTGGGAATCAAACAGGTCCTGAGTTGGTGATGATGTTGTGCCTCCCATCTTTCACCAATAGCCGTCGGATCTAGATCTGACGCATACAAACCAAGCTTATCCATTTTTGCAAAAAGATGCCCGCACTTGTTCCGTATTTACAAACAACTCCTTGTCTCTCACAATCAGCCTTATCTCCTCCCCACCACATCTAGAAGGCCGTGGAAAAATCAGGCGCGATGGCCGCTGCCGGAGCCGTCCACCCCAATCTTGGTGTTCCGTGCAATGCACGGGCATCTACGCATGAGAAATTATGTCGAACAGGGCTAGTTGTAAGTAGGATAGCTCTACAGCCATGATGATAGTGACTGCAGATGGTGAGCTGACTATGGTATGCCGAACACGGCGCCTATACTCAGGTGTCATCTCCGGCGTAGGGTCTTGTCACTTCACTGTGAGGAGCAGCACATAACAATTTGACCAATGGGTAGTACAGTGCTAGTACTCCTACTACTACATTGGTAGTACTACTAGTACTAGTAGCACCATTGTCTGGATTTAGGAGTACTACCACGTCCATCTGCATTTTAGTATTTGACTAGCAATATCTAGTAATGCATGTCAGAAAAAATGTACTACTCCCTCTGTAAATAAATACATGGTGTTTATTCCTATCGGCGAGAGAACTTAATATTTTTTTGCTAACTAGAGTACTAATAGGATTACATGCAATGAACTAAACACTGCATGTCATGTTTGGTAGTCTCAAGTCATTGAAAGCATGCACATCCCACATCTCTCATTGGTTGATATGTCACGAAATAAGAAACAAGGAGGGAGTTAATGCATCGTGCCTAAGTATTTTGGGATTGTTTGGTTTTCGTAAGGTGACTTACACAACATTTTTGTTTACATGCATTAACATTTTATTAGTTAAATCAAAGGTCAAAACTTGGCGCAAAATGCAAAGGGGACCAATAAACCAGTAAACATCAAAATTCTCTCGTTTGACCCCAACTAGAGGTCCGGTGAGATGACTATACTGCACCGGCACGGAGGGGGACGCACCTTCATTGACTTACGACAATTGCCTTTGGGTGAATGACATGTGGGCCCAGGGGGTGGCTGGCCCACCTATCATACAGCCAAAGGCAGGTGCAGTAGAGGGCCGAGGAGTAGTACGAAATCCTACGCACCTACGCACGCTAACCAAGGGCAAGAGTGATCACTCGAATCGCAAGATCAGTTGACTAGAAGCTAAGCTAGACCCATGGAGGCGATGAGCGCGAGCATCAGCCAACTGTGCCAGATGGTCCACGACGCCGGCCTATGGCCCGGCACCGAGGAACGTCACCAGGTAGTATTGCTTGAGGCCGCCAGGGCGAGGGCCTCTTGGACGACAGCTTCATCTCCTTGTTCGACGAGGTCCTCGTTGGTTTCCTCGACAAGTTCACCGTCGTCAAGAAGCTTGCGGACGACTTTGACGTAAGCCTCCAGCCGACGCGCCCAGGCTCTACGATGCCCGCCACCCTCAACGGCCACTATGGTGACAACCTCTTCGCCGCATTAGTGGCCCTGCAACTGCCCGCCATCGCGGCAGAGAATGTCCACCTCGAGGTCGCGCTCGCCGCGCAGCGCCTGGCGCAGCAAGACACCATCGACATAATCACCCACGTCTACGCGCAAATCGTCCACAAGGACTACTACATGCAAGAGGACGACGATAGGACGCTGGCCTTCTTGGACCGCAGGGCAACCTTGGACGGCACTGTTCAAAAGCACGTTGAGCTCGCCGCCAACGCCGCTGCTCCTCACACGTCGGTTGGTGGCCCGGCGCACTAGGGCGTGAGGATGTCGTTGATGGATCCGTATGTATTTTTATCTTTCCGTCAAATCCATGTAGTAGTATATGATACTACAGTAATTATCTTACCTTTTGCATCAACTTCATAATTTTCGTACGTACTCCATGCATGAACGGCGCCACAACCAAACTTCTCATTACTCTAGGCAAAATCGTTATTTTCTATCTATCGGTCGCGCCATGGAGCAGAACCAAATTTTACAAGTTACGAGTTCAAAAGGAAAAGCCTGCCGTGTTCGCGTCGCACCCCACACGGTTGGTCCGGCACGCCGCTCAAGCGGGAATGCGTGCGGTGTTGCATTTTCACTTACAAGTGGGACCACAGTTGAGCAAACTAACTATCGGCAAACCCCCACCCCGCCCACCGCGCGATGGCTGAGAAAACAGGAGGGAGAAGAGATGGTTGTAGCATGGACTCCAAGAAAATTGGTGCCGGATGGGACTCGTGTGGGTGGCATGTGCCGTATTGCTAGAAGTGAATGCTAGTTATGGCCCATGCCACCCCACTATATCGAGCCTATATCGAGGTATGTAGAACAAATTTCCTGCAGTCCGTGCTCAGCCCTCCTCTATCTCTCTTCTCAGCCAGCCAGCGGACGCGCGGAGCCCATCGTCTGTTTGCTCACATGCGGCCCCACATGTCAGTGAAAACGCAAGAGGACCCACTGAACCTGCACATCTTTCACCTCAACGTGCTGGTGATGAAAAACAAATCCAATAAATATCTTCGGTGGCCGCTTTTGGAGTTACTCAAGAGTAGTAAGATTCTATTTATAGTTTAACCCAAGATGCACATCTCGTGGCTTCAACTACCACTCTACTTTCTTTCATGACACGACCTGGATGCTGGATGTCCCATGTGTCGGCAAAAGGAGGAAGAACCCGACCAAATCTTCGGTTGTGCTCTCAGATTAGACTAGTTGTGCTAACTTAAAAATTTTATTGTGTACTCCCTCCGTTCCAAAATACTTGACTTCCATTTGTCCAAAAATGGATGCACCTATATACTAAAACATGTCTAGATTCATATATATTTTGACAAATAGAAGGCATGTATTGTGCAACGGAGGGAGTAGAATGGATGCAAATTTTTGTATTGGGAAGAAGAGTACATCCATATATTGATAGAGCGCAATTTAGTAGATGTTCTATCGCTTTTAGCTAGCACAAAGGCTAGAGATGAGATTAGTGCACTTGTTGATACTCCTATTAGAATAGAGGCTAGACATGAGACTAGATGCGAGGAAGCAACGTCTACTTTTTTACACTCGAAGAAGAAAGAAGCACGCAAGATCGAGCCTCTGCAGATCAACAATGAATGTATCGAGAAGGCACTAATCCAACTTACATGAGTAGTAAAATGTATTCTTGTGGTTCTTGTTTTCTTTGGTCTTGCTTTTCTAGTCAAAATTATCATTGGAGTTCATGCAAAACGGAGGTCCATTTGGGGTCGTGCGTTGGAGTTGGCCTTACAAGTGGGACCGCAGTTAAGGAAACCGACTGTCGGCAAACCCCCAACTCGCCCACCGCGCGATGGCTGAAGTTAGAGAAACGACGAGGTTGAAGAGATTGCTCTAGCGCGGACTCCAAGAAATAATATGGTGTCAGATGGATGTCGTGGTGGTGGCGTGTGTCGTACTCCTGGACATGAATGCTTGTTCTGGCCCATGCCACCCTACTACTCCTACTACTTACTCCTACTATACAGTACTAGTATCGATGATTCGAGGTGCTGGTTACGTACAACAAACACATTAACATATGGCTACAGTAAAAACACCCGCCCGACGCGCGAAGCATGTGAAGCTAGTACAAATAGTGTACTACTATTGTTTATTGGCCTCATCCGATAACCTGTTGCAATGCACATACAATTATGTATTCGGAAACTATTTTTTTGCCTCGTCGCACCACTCACTCAGAGAAGCGACTCGAAAGTCATTCATAAATTTAGTAAGTTTATCACAGGCATATCATTTTATTACATACAACAGGTCATCAACCCACATCGACAACGAGGATACAATATAAATACCAAAGTTTTCACCACACAACAAATAATAAGCAATGAAATGAACTTCAACTTAACCATTCCTCGGCGTTGGAAACGCTTGCTTTGAACCACAATTGATTCTCTGGGATGGGCCATCGATTGTCGATCTGGAAACTAACGCAGGACTGATCATCCAGGCCGAAGCGGCCTACTATATCAGTACCAGGATAGGGAACCACCCAAATGTCCGAGGTATATACACAGTTGCTTCTCATAAATGGTACTAGTAACATTGTGTCAACAGCAGTTGGATCGCCTTTCATCATCATCGGATAGTTTTTTCCAAGGAAGAGCGAGTTTTCTCCAAGACTATCAATTCTGTACCAGGGAGAAGGAGTTGGCGCTAGCACACTGGTATCCATCCCGAATACCATGCAACGGGTGTTGGAATAGGTCCGGAGAGTGCGACCATGGGACACTACACCTGCTTCCTTAGCAGTAACATCATCAGTGGGCTGTATACACACAAGAAGAGGTGATCCATCGAAATTAGTTGCCAGGAGCCACAAAGTATATGGGCGCTGCTCGTCCTCATGCTCGTGATCATCACCATCATCATCTCCCCCTTGGTTATAAAATTTTTCAAGTATAGGTGGTGGGATGTTCACAGGACCTTGGAAACACAAGAAGAAGGTTAATTAGTAAAGGGAAACTTGCTAACCCGCATGCATGTGGATGAAACAATTATAATTACGGTGGAAGACAAACGTACCGAAACTACGAGGATCCCATGCAAAAACAGTGCCACGAGTGGTGGCAGCAAACACAAGGCCCTCGTATTGAATTGCATCATAGTACTCATCCATGTACAGAAACTGATTTTTGAGCAATATCCATCGAGTCAAACCACCAAGGACGGCAACAAGCTTGTCGAAGATAGCAACAACTTGATAGTTGTTGTAATTCCAAGAGCGGTTGGGAACTCGACAAATTGCTATCTTCCGTAGAAGACAGTCACCATGATCGTATTTGAACATGCGTACATTACAGGTGTGCTCAACCTCTCGGCAGTCTGCTGAGATTTTTGGAAGTGGAACCCGGTCACGAGTGTACACATTCACAAGTTCCCACTCGTAGTTGGACCCAATGTTAACAACCCAATCTCCATTTGCGCCCGCCCAAGCCTTGCCCTCAAGCGATGGCATCTTAACATCATACGTATCATTATCAAGCGGCATCAACTGGCACAGGGCGAGGCCTCCGTCGTGCCGACGCCAGTCATCAGGGTCACGGCGAAGAAGATAGGGGAGATCAAACCGCTCCTTGACTCTTGGGTTCTTTGTAATGATGTTATTAGTTGAGTCGAGAATGGGCTTGAACGAACCTGCCATGCTAGCCGAGGTGATGACGTCGCACCGATGAGTTCCTCCACCACGTCATCTTTCATATCGGGGCAAGAATAACGGGGTCGTTTCCGGCCTATTCCCTCCATGGAGAAGACGATCGAGCAATGGCAGAACAAAGGGTGAAGGGCTGAAGGAAAATGGAGGAGGGAGAGGAAGAGCGTGCGACAGCAGTTCCAAATCGAGAGGGAAAGGCGAAGAGTCGGTGGATAGTTGCGAGTTTGCCACGGTTCACGAAGATGCGCCCCGGCCTACACGTCCGTTCGGAACGCCGTATCACTGATATGTTGGAACGGGACCACATGTCAACGAAACATGGTGTGTAATTTCTCGTGCAAAATGCGATCTGGCCGCGTTGGCCCAAGGTGCCGCATTAGTTATCGACCTTTATTTTTTTAATGGCGTGCCGATCAGTTTTGAAGCACGACTAACTGGTACTGTACGCAGAGAAAATATAAACTACTCTACCACTACTCCACCTCCAGTACTAGTAGTATAAAAAAGATATATAGGCTGGAGCTTGAGCGCTTTCTTTCTAAGGGCTGCCCACTTGCTTCTCACACTACCACCCTCTCTCCAGATCTAAAAAAGACGGCCCCTATCTCCCTCCTCACCGGTGGTCACAGATCCGCCAGGGAAGAAAAGGACGCGCATCATTGACGCACTCGTCATCGGCGAGCAAGATCACGCACTAACGACAAGGTCGTTCTCTCAGACCTAGCGCCCGCGCGGGATGGCCTCCATCCCCAAGCTCGCTGCCGTAGTGTGTGCGGAGGACGACGACCACGAGCGAAGCCACTTCCTGCCGACCCTCAGGTATGCTACCTCTTTTCGAACCACAACCTTGTTCTATTGCCCCATCTGCCACGTCGTTGCATGTGGATCTTTTTCCACTCCACCATCTTCCCAATTTGCTATCCTATGCTCTGCTGGCCACGCAGATGAAAACCATAATTTGCACTATTAAAGGAAACCCTACTTCATGCAGACTAATCCATGTCTGGGTTGAATAAGGAAAGGAAGGGAGACTGTACTTTCCAAGTGAGTAGGCATCGAACCCACATCTAGGTTGAAAAGGGGAGAATCAGTAGCTAAGGAACGAGTCTCGTGTCTCTTGGTTGAAGAAGGGTAGAAAGGCATGACAACGCAATAGAGAATGACCAGGTCGATCGGTTTGTTGTCCTCACATAGGAAAAAGGTGGCTAAAGAGAACAAAAATGGGACGTAATCCACATATGCTGCCTGGATATTTGTTGCTCTGGGCAACCATACCTCCCTCACCACTCTGCGTCCGTGGAGGTACATCGTACTGGTGCGCCCACTTTCCGAATGGGCCTCCCATGCTCTTGTTGCCACTTTTTTGTTGTTGTTAGTATAACGCAAGCAGTCAAGTCAAGCAATGCTACTGCTAAAGTGATGCCACATTTAACTAATGCCGCTCTTAGTCTAATGCCACCGATAAATTTAAGCAATGCCATTTAATGTCACTAGATTATTTCAGGGTTAGCTATTGATTGTGGATGTATTAAAGATTTTTCAGCTAAGGCATTCTAATGTTGTTGCACAGCCAGTATACCAACGATGAAACTTGTTACTACCTTCAGATTTTTGCACTGTTAATGCTTATAGATTACATACCTCACTTTCATGAGATAAGTTAATTTTTTTGTACAGTGTCACCAAAATGCCAAGGCGCTAATGTCATTTTATTTTGGTTAAACTGCATAGACAACTATGAAGAAAAGAGGAAAGGTCAAGAGTGGGCACCTCCTCCTCCGGCTGTTCTCTTGATTTGTTCGATCAAGTTTTTATGTTTGATCGATTATCAAGATTGGGATAGCAATTTTTAAGGGCCCCCCGAGTTCAAAATGATATTTACCTTGGAGGTACATGGTTTGCAATTTTTTTATACTGTCATTAGTTAATAATGCTAGTTACCTTAAGAATTTTGTATTTGGTTTAATGCTCATGCACAGCTAGTATACCAATGCTGAAACTTGTTACCTTTACATTTTGTATTGTTAATTCTTATAGAAACCTTCCAGTGCTAGAGTTTATTGAAATCTATTCAGTAAAACCATTGTACTGTACCCTGCAATAAACTAACTACTCTATTGCTGCACTAGCCACTGGATTAGTGTATATTTGTAGTATTCGAATGGTGTTGCATTAGCATATGGACATAAATAAAGTGTGGCAAGCTTTCCTAGATATGTGATCAAGAAAACTACTACCTGTTTTTCTAAATACTAGACGTTGGGGTACTTTAAATTGAACCGCGAAAACGTCTTATATTAAGGAACAAAGGGTGTAGAGTTCACTCAAATTATCCCGGTAAAGCTAGTCACAACTTTGTTAAAATTAATGTTCATTATGTTATCGGAGGAGGTCTGTATGTTTGTCTCTAATGCCTGTCGACTACATACCTGACATCATGATGTAATGTTAAGTCATTTCCTTTTGTACAGTGTCACTGAATTGTCAAGGCGGTGATGGCATTTTATTTTAGTAGAACTGCACAAAATTTGCTTAAAAGAAGAGGAAAGGTCAGGAATGGCTCAGTTTTTCAGAAAAAACTATGTATGCCTTCCTGACATCAGCCGCTGTTGCTTTATTTATTCCTTCAAATAGGTGGTTAGAAACAGTCTTGCTACCTTTTCCCATTAAGAAATTGGAATGCTTATATCTGTGAGTCTATGCTTCAACTAGTGCCACTTTTAGAGTAATCAGACTTTCAATATCTATGCAAACAGGGATGCTCGATTTTAGTGGAACTGCACAAAAAGTCCAACTGGTTCAACATTAGGAGCATGTTTTTTTCCAAACCTTTATATCCAATTGGTGGCACTATGAGCTGTTAATTACGAAGGTACATGGTTTGCTACTATCTTGCTACTCTTTTTGTACTGTCATTAGATAGTAATGCTAGTGATTTGCATGTGAATTTATTGGCAGGGTGGACCTACATTGGAGGTGCTGGACAGGATTCAATGATTGGATGCTCAATTTCGGTTGTATCGATTTCACCTCTTCCATCACTAAGAACATGGATATCCTTGGTCTGATGAAGAATAGGCGCTATATTTCTGCTCTGAACCAGCAAATCAATTCAGTATGAAATTGTCCATGGCAAAACATAACTGTATCAGATTGTCCAATGCAGAACATGACAGATGCTAAGCGGAAGAGACATGTTTAAACCAAAAATACAAGGTGTGGTATATGTTTACTAGCTGCTTGATATTTGTGCAGACAGAGATGTCTGCCCATTGCTATTTGACAAACGAACAAAGTGTCTGCAATTTTGGTTGAACTGCACAAGAGAATAGTATAGTCACTGCATGCAGTGCCATTTGAAAATAGGCACAGAAAGATTGGATAGTCACTTCATGGACTGCAGAAAAGTAGTACTGTACTATTTATTAGCCAACACTAGGTGCTTCATTGCTTTGGTCTGATTATACAATGGGCATCATTTTGCCTAAGTTAAAGTTTGTATTCCGAAAATAGTCTCGCAGTGTGATCGAGAGAAGACCAAATCATATTGCAGTGGATGTTCCTCCATCATGTGTGGTTCATTCTCATGGTTCCAGCTGTTGGTGAAACCACTTAAGTTTGCAAGAGGAATTGTAGACTTCACAAAAAAATTTGTCTTTCAGTCTGTACTGAATGTTGGCCAAGAGAAGCATCCATGTTAGTAGGAAGAACATATGTTTTTTCTAGATCTTTGCTTTTGGAGCTACATATTTGTATATGATCTGTGAATCATTGAGATGCATTAACATGTTGATCTTATGTATGGGAATCGTACTAGTTAGTTTTAGTTGCGACGCAAGATCCAAAGTGGCTGATCTTTGCATTTGGAGCTACATATTTGTATATGATCTGTGAATCATTGAGATGCATTAACTGTTACTTATTTCTGTTCGCTCAGTGTTTACAAGTTACTGGTCGATCACTAGCTAGCCTACAAATGCGCTCCTGGCAGTTTTATTTGCGACGCAAGATGCGAAGTGGCAGTTTTTTGAATAAAAATGCCTACCTCTGAAGAAATTGACAAGCTACACTATCGATCCTAAACGGATAAAAATGCCTACCTCTGAAGAAACTGACAAGCTACACTATCGATCCTACACGAATAAATAGCGGATC